>NC_134483.1:500302204-500602204 GCF_040206685.1 Ascaphus truei | reverse complement strand
GCACAATGCAGTAGAAAGTTATGTACAATATGGCTGATACTGTCAACTGATACCCACAGGACTAATGTACCTATATTTTCTGCATATTAAACATTTCAACCTTGGATTGTATGGTGGTCAGGGCTGCCGACAGGGGAGGAGAGCCAGGACAAGTGTCCCAGGCCCGGTGGCCAAGTGGGGAGGGGGGGCAACGGTGCTGAAAGTTGGGCCTGACCTCTGGCCGGGCTTGGCTGCCGGTCCTCTCGTTGCCACTGGGACCCGGCTCTCTCCCAGCTGAACGTGCCAGCGTCAGAAGCTCAGCGTTGGACAGTGTTGGTGTCAGTGATAGAGGCCCGCAGCTGTGGGAAAGCCAGAGCCTGGTGCCAACGAGAGCACTGAGACCATCCCCAAGTTAGGTAAGTTTGTATTTATTGTGGGGGGGTGTTTTTTTCCCTCTATGTATTGGGGTGGGAGGGGTTGTATGTATTTGGGGGTGGGGAATGCTGTATGTATTTAGGGGGTGTTTTTTTATATGTATTTGGGGGACAGGGGGTTGTATGTATTTGTGGGGAGGGGGAGGGAGTTGTATTTAACCGCTAAGGTAATGAAGGGGTTAACTTCTACTGCCACGCTCCCGCAAGGCCTAAACACTCACCCTGGGTCAACTACCACCTTCACCCACCCCCGGTACCAACAACAAAGCAGTGCCTGCTATTTAACCCCTTCGTTACCTTCGCGGTTTTGCTGCTAAAGTAATGAAACTGGTGGTAATTTTATTTTAACTGCATAGGATTCAATCCGGGGGTCTCCGGAGCTGAAATAAATATGCGGGTGAGCTCCAGAGGCCCCCGGAGAACCCTGGTATCAATCCTATGCAGTAAAAATAAAAGAAACTCCTTGTTATGCATATCGCAACCCCCCCTTTGGGTGGCGAGAAAAGAATGTACATTTTACGTTTTTATAGTACGAGATGCATATCAGAGTTTAGTGAATAGCAATTACTGGCAAATAATGCGAGTTTGGACATTTTTCAGCTATCGAACTACTTGTTACAGTCAGAATGTTATCGCTAGTTAAAAAGCCATTTTTGTGCGATATTGCCCTGTTATCAGAGCGTTGTGAATAGCTACATATGCAATATCACTCTAAAAGGGCAATAATGCAATTATCGAAGTTTAGTGAATAAGCCCCTTAACTTTCTAAACACGACTCCCAACTTTAACCTCCAGAGGATTAAGGGTGTGACCTCCTTCCCCATAATGACATCATTAAACTGATAGGTTAGTGCAGCATCTGATGACTCCACAATTTAACCCCACCTATTACTTAGATCCATTAACCCCATGATGGCCAACTATTAGGCCTATATCTATATTCATGGTGTAAAATGTCAGATGCTACTGTACATATATCCAATCTACTAATGTTAGGTAATTGTTGACCATGTGACATATATAAGTAGACTTTATCATATTATTAGCATTGAAACCAAATGGTTCTAATTTAATAAAGTAATATGAAAATAGATCACGCCTGCTTAGATATTATAGGAATCACATCCAAAGTTCTCTATATTCCATGACCTGAAAACAGATGTATAGTTGTATTAAGTATTAAACCACATCTTAACCACAGATGTTGAAATTAATATAATTATTGACTTGCTCTAAAAGCCTTTTTTTTTGCCCTGGTAATAATTGCTATAAATTTTAGAACATTGAAAGCAACAGTTTGGAAAAACTACTGTAAATGAGCATTGAGGGAGACAGTGTCTTGTGTAAAAACATAATTTTACTTACTAAATGATCCCTGTATAAATAAAACAAATAACTGTGTCATCGTGGCGTTTCGTGTGATGATACCAGAAATACAAAAAATATATATGTAGCCCTCTTTCTGACACTCTAAAGAGACTACGGGTACTGCCCACACCTGGGGCTCCAGGAGATCTGAGCCTCCGCTATCTGGGAGCCTGGGGTAACACTTTATATTAACGGCAGCGCCTCCACTTACCCAGGATCCCCATCATGTAAGATTCCCCTGGGCAAGGGCACATATGCTTGAACGGACTTTACTGTAATCACGAATACCTTATCACTTAGCATTGGCAACCATACATAACACACTGATAACTGGTATTGTCCCTATAACGTTAGTGGCTCGGCCACACTCCTATTGAGTATTGTCTCTGTCCCGTCACCGCGTGCCCCACACCGTGTCCATGTACTCTAATGTATTTGTATAGGCTCAGTGCTTTGGCCACTCCACTAGTGTCCCCAAAGAGTGTTCCCTAAGGCGGGATCAGCGCCTGTTGACCGGTGTTGGTGCACTTGTGGTAAATACCTTCCGGTCACTGCAGTGACCGGTAACAGCTTCAAAAAGGATCCGTCAATCCAACGCTTTGCTTCCTGATGTCCCGATGCTCAGCAACCTGGTCCCAGATGACTGCAGCAACCGCAACTCTGTACTTGTCCCTAACTGTTACTCAGTAAGGGGATAACGCTACCACTATGGGGCATCCCTGCTGCAACTCACTCTCTACGGTGGCTCAGGGATACTCTTAGGGCCTGCGGGGAAGATCTGTCCTATGCAGGCGGGTCATGGACCCCCTGCACCCACACTACCTCTTCCTTTGCCCTTCGGTTCCCCTCTGCCTAGCGTGGTCTCTCCCCCATGCTTCCCTTTCCTCCTCCTCCAATTCAAGCCCTCTCATAGGCTCCCGGGCATCAGGTGACTGCGCTAGAGCTCATGGGAGTTGTAGTACACCAACGGAGCCTTTCTCTTATTGGCCCGTCGTTTGCGCGCTTGCATTGCGCATGCGCGACCTCTCTGCTCTGCCAGTGCCCTCAGAATGTTACGCAATAAACATGGCGGCGCCCTATACTGCCGGGCTGCCGCGGAACCTTACACCACTCTCCCCGAGCACGACAAACAGCATAAGGTACCTAACACACCCCTACATATAAATAGTACGTAATATATTGTATTTTCTGCCTCATGTTTCAATTTCCCCCATTCAAGAGATAGTGAAGGACAAAGGACAATCACTACAGTACATTAAAACACTAAGATTATAATGTCTTTTTTAAAGATGCATATAAATCCAACAGATGGATCACTGTATTTAGTACCGCTCGAGAGCTAGATGGTTAGTAAGTGCTATCCCTGGTCACGTACATTTAATTTCCTGAAGGTAATCCAACTAATAAAGGCATTAAGATTACAATGTTTGCTAGTGTTACGTTACTAGCAAAAAATATTCGGAATTATCCTGGAGAGGATGATATATTAGATTTTGTACTTTGTAAATATTGCCATATCTCCTGTAAGTGGTACACAACAGCAATCTCAAAAGTGTTGTCACGGAAAGGAGCACAGGGACCAGTAAAATAAAGGTTAAGACCGATCCCATGGCCCCTTCCTATACTTCCCTGGGGCTTATCTCAGAACCCTGCGCTAACCTGTCTTTATATACTTGGTTGCCTCTTGTATCCCATGTAAAAATATACTCTTTATTCCTGTGTGCAATGTAACTTCAAGTATAAAAAGGTGTTTTGTGCAACAGTAAAGCTGGGTCAAAGACTGGACATAAAGGGCTGAGAAACCCTTTATGCAACCCACATGTTCTGAAAAAATGCTGCTGGGACTGGAAGGGAAGGTGAGGTGCAGGAACAAACAAGAGTGTCCAGGGGTGGAGATCAGCGCAGGGGTTCATCCACCCGAAAAGAGGAGCAGTTGGTTGCCTCCCCAACCAAATTGGTGCCACGACCAGGGGAAGCTGCTGCCAAGTCCACCTAGTGGGCGCTGCTTCCATTAGCCCGTTTCAATTTACCTCCACAAGCCCTTTAACGCTCTAAGCCTGCCCCTAGCCTTAATTAGCCAATGCAGATGAGCCCTTGCATCCTGATTGGTTCCTTAGCAGCATCCAAGCTGTGATTGGTCGCCAGCCTCTCTACCATGATATTCTATGGTAGGCTTTGTAAACCTTTGATGGGGCGTGCAGCATCTAGCCAGCTAGGATTCCCCCTATACAGTATGTTTTAGTGTTTTAGTGTTGCGCTTGCTTGCTCCGGCTGGAATAAAAATCCTTTATTAAACTGCTTTGTCCTGTCTGGTCTCTTGATGCCTGGGTTAAGTTTTGGTCTCCCGTGACAAGTGTATTATGTGGCTTAGATGTTTTTACTTTAGTACTGGGTATGCAAGTGTAGCCCTTGTTCCCCCGTACAAGGGAAGGGACTACCAATGCTGCTATTACCTGTTTGGCAACCAGGAGGCCTGAGCCTCCCCCACTGGGAGCCTGGATTGATTCTGGTTCGTCTTGGTGCAGCGCCTCCACCTGCAAGGTGGGTTAAGCCCCTTACAGGAACAATACCAATAATACACACACAGGTATATAATAAAAACCTTTACTGAACACACTATAACAGTACCCAGTACCACACAGTATAATAGGCCCAGCCCCGTACCACCAATGAGTTTCCCCAAAGCACATAGGGTGCTTGGCACCAATACACTGATGTCCTTTTCCCCCAATGTCAGGACTCATCCAAAAGATTAGGAGATGGTGTAATCCCGTGAAGTGTTGGTGCACTTAGTTGGGTACCTGCCCGTGACTCCAGCATCCGGATAATGCAGATTAACAAGGGGATCCGTCTGATCCAATGTTGTTGGCATCCGTGATGGCGTCTGCCTCCACGTGGGGTGAATTCTGGCGGGGATAATATCACAATACAGGGTCTTTTACAACGGAGGTGGTCTGCTCCCAGACCACAGGCCGCAATCACCATGCGGCATCTTCCCTGACACTAGACAGTAAATGGGGAAGCGTCCTTATCTAAGGGGCCTTCCCTGCAGCAACCACAAGGCAAACAAAAAAGTCATGGCCTAGCTGGGGCCTAAGGGGGGGATATATAGGCCTAGTCTTAGAGCCACTGTCTCTGAGATACTTGCGAAGCTTTGGGTGTAATGGCCGCCGCTACAGGATCTCCTGCTCATGCGCGGGGTGTAGCAAGATGGCCACCGCAATTGATGCACCAACTGCGCATGCACGATTGCTTCTGCACATGCGCAACATAAAACAAGATGGCGACACCCTGTCCGGTGTCCCATCGAGGAGCTCCAGCGACCCAGTCGCCCCTGCAGTAGCCTCTCATCCCCCGCACCCGCAACGGAGGTAGACTAAGGGGACCTGGCTACACAAGTTTGCTTTAATTGCTGAACTGATCAACTTTTTATGGATTAAACCATTCAATTTTGCCTTTTCTTCTAGAAGCCTTTATGTCTTTAGGTTTTTTAGCATGTACACCATCTTCGATCAAAGCACCCGCTCTTTAGTCATGTCAGAGTTCTTTGACTTATTTAACGTACAAGACTACGCCTCTCCCTACATGCTCAGAACATGTGCAGGACTGATGGAAACAACAGCGAGGAGATAAATGGCTACATCATGAGTTCTATAGATGGTAGAATATAATATCACTCCCCACACTTATAGAGAATCACCAGATGCTGCATAATAGGAGGAACATTCTCACAACAGACATAGAGCTTCATCCCCCTCACCATTAGAACAAGATGCTCAGGTCTTACTACTGTTCAGCAGGGATATCATGAGCATACATAAAGTCAGCGAACAGTGCAATGGACCCCATAACACTCCGTATACCCATTTCTATGTACACGGCGGGCTCAAATGAGTTCCTACATATAGAGAAGCTATTGACTTACTCAAAAGAACAACACATTCTAGCAAATGCCAACCTAAGGCTCCAAAAAATAGTTCTTAATGGTACAACAGTGAATCTAGCATACTTACATAGTAGATGAGGTTGAAAAAAGACATATGTCAATCAAGTTAAACCTATGCTAGATTTAGATGACAGATATGTTATCCTATAATCCTATATCCTTACTTACAGTATATTGATCAAGTGGAAGGCAAACAAAAGAAATCCAGTTGAAATATAATCCAATGATATCTAATAAGGGGAAAAATAAATTCCTTCCTGACTGCAAAAATTGTCAAAACAGGAAACAAAGAAGTCCAGAGCAACATCCAATGTTACAAAAATACACAGTGAAATACCTATATACAGGCATACCCCGCATTAACGTACGCAATGGGACCGGAGCATGTATGTAAAGTGAAAATGTACTTAAAGTGAAACACCACCTTTTCCCCACTTATCAATGCATGTACTGTACTGCAATCGTCATATACGTGCATAACTGATGTAAATAACGCATGTGTAACAAGCTCTATAGCCTCCCCGGTTGCGCACAGCTTCGGTACAGGTAGGGAGCCGGTATTGCTGTTCAGGACGTGCTGACAGGAGCATGCGCGAGCTGCCGTTTGCCTATTGAGCGAGATGTACTTACTCGCGAGTGTACTTAAAGTGAGTGTCCTTAAACCGGGGTATGCCTGTATCTCTTGAAAAGGGTCATTTAATTAACCCTTTGGCTAAAGCGTGTAAGCCTGCGAGACACTTTCAAGGCATGAACATAATATCGCATGTCCTAACACTAACTGATTAAAATCCTTATTTAACTTTATAATTAGAAGAAGGATGGTCCTGGCATTGAACCTGTCACAACCAGCTGCATGAAAAGAAAACCTGCTTACTTGGAAAGTGGGGAGGGGCAAGCTTTAAACCCTGGGTGGGAGGAGCCACTAACCTCCAAAACAGCTAAGACCAGCTGGACAAAGTTAAAAAAACACACAGATAGCCAGCAAGCTCTCAACCCCCCCACCCCCAAAAAAAATTACCACTATATATATATATATATATATATATATATATATATATATATACAAAAAGGGGAAAGAAAGTAGTGCCAAAAGATAAGATAATATAAATGCAAATAACAATATGTGATTACAAAACAACCTAATATAAATCAATAAACAATAATATACTAAATAGAACACTAATATAAATAGTATAACAAAATCAAACCCTAGAGAAGAGTCCTGACAGGTAATAACAGGACAAAGTACAGGATCAAGGGGCCCACGGCAGCTCTCACATGGATTAACCAGTTCCACAGCAAAATCTATGAGAAAAACAAAACAGAGAGCGCACGCCCCATAGTGTAATACTGTAACATTTAATGTAGGGAAGGATGGGTGGGGGGATTAAAAACACTCACAATCTACAAGATAAAATTAGGCAGTATGTGATTAATAATCACGACCAGGCAGGTCCAAACCGCAGCAAATAGGGAGTCCACGAACAGCAGGAATCAGTCTCCCAAGCAGTACTGTGTCTCCGGTTCACTCGAAATCCTCCAAAACAGTCTGGTATCAGAGTTTGCCTTCATATAATTCCATGTGCTCCTCGGCCGTAAAGGATACACATAACGTGATGATGTAGTGTCGAAAGGTACGTCCCTGACGCGTTTCGTCGCAACAAATGCAACTTTGCTGTGACTCTCTGTCTGTCTCCTTTGACTCTGTCCTGTGTTTTCTGTGACCCTGTCCTGTTGTGATGGTGCATCAGCAACCGAGCACTGTGATTAGGGGTGCCCCAAGAGAAAAAGGTTGAGAACCACTGGTCTAAACTGTGAAATTACAAGAACTTTTCATAAATTATTCTGATATTAAATATAAAAGATGCAGCACTATGGAGAGCACCTCCGTGTTCTCACTAAAGAGGTACAGACTATAGCTTGATTTAGCTGATGTCAGTGACTATCACACCAGGGACCAATGTGCCAGACAGAACAACAGAGTTGATAAAATTAAATTTATTTGAAAAAAAATATCCACAACTGTTACAGACATACAACACACATTCACCCACTCAGATAACTGGGAATACCCTGCAGAACTAGGCTCCCTGAGGCGATTTCCCTTGTTCTTCTCCCATGCAGCGTCTTCTGGAACTGGACCCCAGGCCTGGCACCAGTACTGGAACTGACACTGACATTAAACACTAAGGGGCCTATTCATTAAACTTTGATAACTTCAGTGCATTGCCGAGCGATTTTGCATATTCTTATCGCACTATAAAAAATGTGTAAAAACTGTATTCAATAAGAAAAATCACACATTTTTTAAAGTTCGGTTAAAAAATGCAGCATTGCACTACTATAAAAAAAATGACGTCCTGTCGCACTTAAACTGTTTGCTTAAACTGCAGCCTGGTAGAGCTGCACGGAGAGAGCTGCATCTCCGTGCACAGCGTTTACAAGCGAGCATGCCGTTTTAATGTACATATTAATAACATAGTATTGTAGGAGGGGGTTTCCTGAGCTAAACCGCATTAATTTCAGCCTCTTGGAACCCCTGTTTCCCGAGTAATGGGCCCCAGTAAGGGGTGCCGGCTTCTCCTGCGCGGTTAAATATTCCAGTCACATGACGAGGGAGATTAAAAACCCGCAGGGAGAAACCAGCACCCCATACTGGGGGCCTGTAATTTATTTATTTATTTATTTATAAAATATTTTACCAGGAAGTAATACATTGAGAGTTACCTCTCGTTTTCAAGTATGTCCTGGGCACAGAGTAAAACAAAATAATACATAGTTACAAATACAGTTACATAAATGAACAAGGTATACATTATATACAAGACATTGCATGCACAGTTAAAGAAAATATATATTATGAGCGTATGAAACAGTTACAGACCTGATTAAAGTGTAACTCAGGAAGCAGTGGGTCCCCGAGGCTGAAATTAATGCAGTACAGCTGTGGTAACTGCTATGGTAATGAAGGGGTTAACCTGTCCCGCTACCCACCCAGCATTTTTTAGGCAAAAGTTTGTTTTTATTTCATTGTAATGTATTGTATTGTTGTTACATGTTTTGTTTTTTTGCTTACCCATTTATTGTCTGTGTGGCAATCCATGCCCAGCTTACCACAGTCACAATCAATGGCTTTGTCAAATTCTTGTATTTATTTATATGTAATTTGTTTATTTTGTGTGTTCCTGGGAGGGTAGCAGGGGGAGAGGGTTAATGCCTTAATTAGTATAGCAGTTACTAACCGCTAAGGTGATTAAGCGGTTAGTGGCCAGTAGTTTGTTTTTTATTGTATTGTTGATGCCTATGGAGGACACAGAGGACAGGGAGGAATACAGGGATGGCCTTCATCCTGACAGGGGTAAGTGCAACATTTATTTACTTTATGCTGGTTGGTTAATGTTGTATTTTCAGTGGGCGAATATGTTTATCCATGTGTGGATAATAGAAGATTTGCCCATTACAGTGTGTATTGGGGTTAGGAGGGTTGGGGGGGAGTATTTATTTTTATGTATTGCACTTTTGTGTTTTTTTTATTTTCTTGTTTTACACTTCCTCACTCTCCTCTATTCACCCCTCTCTCCTCATGTATTTCTCTCCCCCCTCTTTCACCACCTCCCTCACTACTCCCTTTTTCCTCTCACACTCTTCTCCCCCCCTCCTCTTCTATCAAACATTACCCCCCCTTCCACACTCAATCCAGCTCCCTCAATCCTCCCCTCCACATTCATTTCCCCCTCCACCACCTGGCCCCACACACACACAATTTCCCCCCACACACATACACTTCCCCACTACAATACAGTGCCCCCCTCACCCCCCCCCCCAAAAAATACACAAATTAGAATAACAACATAAATGCACACATCAATAACCCCCCACCCCTCACACAAGTGGTTGAAAAAACTGGTGTACAGTATACTGCACAGTAACTTTTTTTATTACAGTTAACTATAAACAACTGTGTAAAGAATGACAAACTATTTAAAAAATGCTCTAATATAACGATTGTTATCACTTGTTACCTCAATTGCTTGCACAGAGGCGCACAGCAAACTCACAGGCACAGAGCACACTGACAGACACACAGCGCACACAGCACACTGACAAACACACAGCACACACAGCACACTGACAGACACACAGCGCACACAGCACACTGACAAAGCACAGTGTAAATGTAACATTTACACACAAACACACACAGCATACTGACACACTGAAGCACACTGACAGACAAACACATAGCAAAATGGCACACACACATGCACAACAAACTGACACAAACACACACACTGCAAACTGACACACAAACACAGCAAATTGACACACACAGCATACCTTACCACAGTAGTACATAGTAGCTCCTCCCCCTGATGTCACGGAGAGCGGGGTGGGCAAAATTCTGCATCTCTCTGTCTCAGTTCTGCCTCCAGCCTCTGCTGCCTGCTCTCTGCAATCCCCCTCCCCCCAAGCCTCTGCTGCCTACTCTATGAGTCCTCCCCCCTCCCCCCAGCTCCCAATCCAGCCAGCAAGTCGCTGTTAAGGGGACTGGAGGAGGCCCTGATTTCTGTGATTATTGGCTAAACCAAATATCTCGGCTCTCCCCCCTGTCAGCAGCCCTGAGCGGGGCCCCCAAGAGCACCGGCCCAGGCTATAGCTATGCCCCTGAGTGCAAGGGAATAACCCCTCATTACCTTAGCTGTTTTAAATAGGCGCAAAGGTAATCAAGGGGTTAACTTCTACTGCCACCCTCCCGCAAGGCATAAACACCCACCCTTGGGCAACTACCACCTTCACCCACCCCTTGTACCAACAACAAATGAATGCCTGCTATTTAACCCCTTTATTACCTTAGCGGTTAGCTGCTAAGGTAATGAAACTGGCTGTAATTTTATTTTCACTGCATAGCATTGAATCCAGGGGTCTCCGTAGCTTAAATAAATATGGGTATAAAAGGAAAAACCAGGGGAGCGAAATTACCTAGAAAAAATATACAAAACTACCATAGTGCAGTTATGTTAAAACAAAACACAGTAGTGGCAATGCTCTTAAATTAGCAAATGAGACACACTAGATAATGTCAGCAATGTCCAACAATAGATATCCAGATGGCAAAAATGGCAAAAATTAGGAGCAAAAATAGGAGGTAGTGTGAATATCAGAAGAGAAACACAGAGCCCAGATAAAATACCAAAGCGATTTATCCAACACTGGTAAAAATGAAGGCTTACAAGATTCCAAATGGGTCACAGCATGGGTATACGGGTAAAGGTGGTAGCCGAGTCGCGTTCTCGGGATCCCGTCACACCGCCGCTGCGTCCACTGGTCTCCTTCCTGCACCTCTGCTCGGAGCCGATACGTCACTTCCGGTTCCTCCGCCGATCGAAGTTGACGTCACAAGACCTCCCGGCAGATTCTCTCCCTCCAGATAGCACACTGAGGGTCACGCTCTACGCGTTTCGCCGTTCTTAGTGACGGCTTCGTCAGGAGTAGCATTAACCCATACAAGGATAATATGTATACCCTCTAAATTACCAATGACCTTTCCTCCTATAGGTCAATGGATGATGACATCTATACTAATGGGAAGACGGCTAAATAACCCCTCCCTGTCATAGAATTAGCATAATACAAATTTTATACATTTCATTAAAAATTTAACTTTATACATTTTATTTAAAATAGAATATCGCACTTGATCCTCCTTTACAACATAAGGAAAAGATCACTATTAAAATCAAATTATTAAAATTATAGAAGTATTAGATAAATTAAATAATACAAATCTATATTCAACACAAACACATAACTCGCTAAATATATCCCTGATCTTATGGATAGAGTATCAGAAAGATGGCGATTGATGAATCTCGAAAATGTAAGAGAAACTACAGAGTTAGTGAATGACTTGGTTACAATAAACAATATATATAAACCATATATATACTGTATCTTATCCGTATTTTTATTCAAACTTTTATACTGACTATTTATACCTTATGTGCGGTCCTTTACATACCCCATATAATAAAGGACTCAGTGTATCCAGTTATAAAAGTTTAAAGAAAAGCACTTAATTCAAAGTCTACATTTAATCCCAATGGTGCAAGAGATTTAAGCGAGAAAATCCAAAAACGTTCTCTCTTTTTTAGGGCAATACTTCTGTTTCCACCCCTCCAGTGTGGTAACACCTGTTCTACTACTGTAAACTTAAGGCCTGATGTATCCCCCTGATGTTTTTGAATAAAGTGGTTAGATAGAAAATTGGTGGTAATACCTCTTCTCACATTCCCAATATGCTCGAGGATACGAGTTCTAACAGGCCTAGTTGTCTGGCCTACATATTGTAGCCCACATGGGCACTGTATAAGATATACGACATGATCTGACTTACAAGTTAAAAGTTGTTTAATTTGAAATCTTTGTCCAGAGATGTTTGAAACAAACCCAAATTATCATCAGACCTATGCTTACATGCCCTACAAGTGGTACAACCAAAAAATCCTTTAGCTTGGGATAGCCATCTATTTCCGTCCTTTATAGTCGTGGGTAGTGCACTAGGTGCTAATTTATTCTTAAGTACCTTAGCTTTCTTAAAAATTACTGTAGGCTTTTCGGGGACTATCTCTCCTAATATAGGATTGTTTTTGACAATATGCCAATGCTTACGTATAATTTTGATGATTTTTTTCAGACTGCCTGTTGTAATTTGTCAAAAAAGAAAATTCTAAATTTTTATTCGATCCAACTTTCTTTTTATCACTAAGTAGATCTTTTCTATCCAGACCCCCTGCTTTTTTTTATAGCATCTTTGATGATCTCATCATTATACTTTTTTTTCTTTGAATCTATCCTGTAAGAAGGCAGATTGTTTATGGAAACTGCTGATATCTGAACAATTTTTCCTGATCCTTCTTATTTTTCCCTATGGAACATTCTGTAACGATTTGGGGTGATGACAACTGGCAGGAGATATATAATTATTGATATCAACATCTTTAAAGAACGTCTGTGTATTTATTAACCCATTCTCAATGAAAATCTCCAGGTCTAAAAAATTTACCCTTTCTTGACTGTACTCACAATTGAATTTTAAATTGAGTGGATTATCATTAAGATAATGGGTGAACCTCAACAGACTCTCTTCATCACCTTTCCAGATGAAGAATATGTCATCTATAAATCTTTGCCATAGGCACAAATTCACACCCAGCTCTGCAATAGACCACATATAGTCTTCCTCCCATGCTCCCATGAGAAGATTTGCATAGCTGGGTGCGAATTTTGTGCCCATGGCAGTGCCACATTTCTGCAGATAATAAATCCCTTTGAACATAAAGTAGTTGTGTTCTAAAATGAACTTAATCCCATCCAGGATGAAATTGGCCTGTTCATGGGGCATCTCAAGGTCTTTTGCTAATGCTCTATCCACTGCCTCATGTCCGTCTCTGTGGCTAATACATGTATATAATGAGGTGATGTCACAAGTAGCAAAGAACCACCCCTCTTCCCACACGACCATCCAAGATACGCAAAATGTCCGTCGTATCTTTAAGAAAGGAGGGAAGTATTGTTACATATCTCTGCAGGTAGGTGTCTACATACGCAGATAAATGAGATGTCAGGGAGTCGATGCCTGCTATTATGTGCCTCCCCGGGGGATTAATGAGACTTTTGTGGAGTTTGGGAAGATAATAGAATATGGGTCTAACGGGATTCTCTCGATATAGAAAATTGTATTCATTAATATCTATTACTTCCTCCATTTTACCCCTATCTAGCAGGACTTTCAACTCTGTCAAAAATTCTGATGTGGGATCTTTTTTTAAGAGATATATATGTTTGTGTGTCCCCCAAAATCCTGTTTGACTCAGCAATATAGTCGCTCCTATTAATAATAGCAACTCCGCCCCCTTTGTCGGCCTGTTTGATGACCACACTAGTGTCTTCTTGTAGGGTTTTTAGTGCCTTTCTCTCTTTTTTATTTAGATTGTTGTCAAACTTATTCTCCATCTTAACTAATTTCTCAAAATCTTTTTGTACTAGTTGCGAAAATACATCCAGATTTTTTCCTTTACCATGTTTAGGATAAAAAGTGGATGGCAACTTAAGGCCAGAATGAACCAACACTGGTCTCTCTTGTAGAGGTTGGTTAGTACTATTCAAAGTGGAATCTCTTTCTAGATTTTCAGTGGTCCTTAGTTCCACTTCTTTTTGTCTGAAAAATCTCTTAAGGGTGAGTTTTCTCAAGAATCTCTGGGCATCTAAAAAGAGACCAAAGCTGATAGGACCCACAGTGGGAGCAAATTTCTGCCCTTTTGGGATGAGAGACATTTCTGACTCAGATAGTACTTTAGCACTGAAATTAAAGATATTGTTTCCTATCTCTTGCTTTGTCCTTTGCTTTGTCAATATGCTCAATATGTCAATATGCTCCTCTGACAAAAAGGGACCCCTCATCAGAGAGAAAAAGAGTAAGAAACGACGAAAACAGGGAAGAGGAAGAAAAAAAGAAATACCTCAAAAAAAGCAAGAGATAGGGAACAATATCTTTAATCTCAGCTCTAAAGTATTATCTGACTCAGAAAGGTCTCTCATCTCAAAAGGGCTTAAGATAGTACTTTAGAGCTGAGATTAAAGATATTGTTCCCTATCTCTTGCTTTTTTTGAGGTATTTCTTTTTTTCTTCCTCTTCCCTGTTTTCGTCGTTTCTTACTCTTTTTCTCTCTGATGAGGGGTCACTTTTTGTCAGAGGAGCATATTGACATATTGAGCATATTGACAAAGCAAGAGATAGGGAACAATTTCTTTAATCTCAGCGCTAAAGTACTATCTGAGTCAGAAAGGTCTCATCTCAAAAGTGCTGAAGTTTGCTCCCACTGTGGGTCCTAGCAGCTTTAGTCTCTTTTTAGATGCCCAGAGATTCTTGAGAAAACTCACCCTTAAGAGATTTTTCAGACAAAAAGAAGTGGAACTAAGGACCACTGAAAATCTAGAAAGAGATTCCACTTTGAATAGTACTAACCAATCTCTACAAGAGAGACCAGTGTTGGTTCATTCTGGCCTTAAGTTGCCATCCACTTTTTATCCTAAACATGTTAAAGGAAAAAATCTGGATGTATTTTCGCAACTCGTACAAAAAGATTTTGAGAAATCAGTTGAGATGGAGAATAAGTTTGACAACAATCTAAATAAAAAAGAGAGAGAGGCACTAAAAACCCTACAAGAAGACACTAGTGTGGTCATCAAACAGGCCGACAAAGGGGGCGGAGTTGCTATTATTATTAGGAGCGACTATATTGCTGAGTCAAACAGGATTTTGGGGGACACACAAACATATATATCTCTTAAAAAAGATCCCACATCAGAATTTTTGAAAGAGTTGAAAGTCCTGCTAGATAGGGGTAAAATGGAGGAAGTAATAGATATTAATGAATACAATTTTCTATATCGAGAGAACCCCGTTAGACCCATATTCTATTATCTTCCCAAACTCCACAAAAGTCTCATTAATCCCCCGGGGAGGCCCATAATAGCAGGCATCGACTCCCTGACATCTCATTTATCTGCGTATATAGACACCTACCTGCAGAGACATGTAAAAAAAACTTCCCTCCTATCTTAAAGATACGATGGACATTTTGCGTATCTTGGATGGTCAAGTGTGGGAAGAGGGGTGGTTCCTGGCAACTTGTGACATCACCTCATTATATACATGTATTAGCTACAGAGACGGACATGAGGCAGTGGATAGAGCATTAGCAAAAGACCTTGAGATGCCCCATGAACAGGCCAATTTCATCCTGGACGGGATTAAGTTCATTTTAGAACACAACTACTTCATGTTCGAAAGGATATATTATCTGCAGAAATGTGGCACTGCCATGGGCACAAAATTCGCACCCAGCTATGCAAATCTTGTCATGGGAGCATGGGAGGAAGACTATATATGGTCTATTGCAGAGCTGGGTGGGAATTTGTGCTTATGGCGAAGATTTATAGATGACATATTCTTCATCTGGAAAGGTGATGAAGAGAGTCTGTTGAGGTACACCCATTATCTTAATGATAATCCACTCCATTTAAAATTCAATTGTGAGTACAGTCAAGAAAGGGTAAATTTTTTAGACCTGACAATTTTCATTGAGAATGGGTTAATAAACACACAGACGTTCTTTAAAGATGTTGATATAAATAATTAAATATCTCCTGCCAGTTGTCATCACTCCAAATGGTTACAGAATGTTCCATATGGACAAATAAGAAGGATCAGGAGAAATTGTTCAGATATCAGCAGTTTCCATAAACAATCTGCCTTCTTACAGGATAGATTCAAAGATAAAAAGTATAATGATGAGATCATCAAAGATGCTATAAAAAAAAGCAGGGGGTCTGGATAGAAAAGATCTACTTAGTGATAAAAAGAAAGTTGGATCGAATTAAAATTTAGAATTTTCGTTTTTGACAAATTACAACAGGCAGTCTGAAAAGATCATCAAAATTATACGTAAGCATTGGCATATTGTCAAAAACAATCCTATATTAGGAGAGATAGTCCCCGAAAAACCTACAGAAATGTTTAAGAAAGCTAAGGTACTTAACAATAAAATAGCACCTAGTGCACTACCCAAGACTATAAAGGAAGGAAATAGATGGTTATCCCAAGCTAAAGGATTTTTTGATTATTCCACTTGTAGGGCACGTAAGCATAGGTCTGATGATAATTTGGGTTTGTTTCAAACATCTCTGGACAAAGATTTCAAATTAAACAACTTTTAACTTGTACGTCAGATAATGTCGTATATCTTATACAGTGCCCATGTGGGCAACAATATGTAGGCCAGACAACTAGGCCTGTTAGAACTCGTATCCTCGAGCATATTGGGAATGTGAGAAGAGGTATTACCACCAATTTTCTATCTAACCACTTTATTCAAAAACATCAGGGGGATACATCAGGCCTTAAGTTTACAGTAGTAGAACAGGTGTTACCACACTGGAGGGGTGGAGACAGAAGTATTGCCCTAAAAAAGAGAGAACGTTTTTGGATTTTCTCGCTTAAATCTCTTGCACCATTGGGATTAAATGTAGACTTTGAATTAAGTGCTTTTCTTTAAACTTTTATAACTGTATACACTGAGTCCTTTATTAGATGGGGTATGTAAAGGAACGCACATAAGGTATAAATAGTCAGTATAAAAGTTTGAATAAAAATACGGATAAGATACAGTACATATATGGTTTATATATATTGTTTATTGTAACCAAGTCATTCACTAACGCTGTATTTTCTCTTACATTTTCGAGATTCATCAATCGCCATCTTTCCGATACTCTATCCATAAGATCAGGGATATATTTAGCGATTTATGTGTTTGTGTTGAATATAGATATGTATTATTTAATTTATCTAATACTTCTATAATTTTAATAATTTGATTTTAGTAGTGATCTTTTCCTTATGTTGTAAAGGAGGATCAAGTGCGATATTCTATTTTAAATAAAATGTATAAAGTTAAATTTTTAATGAAATGTATAAAATTTGTATTATGCTAATTCTATGACAGGGAGGGGTTATTTAGCCGTCTTCCCATTAGTATAGATGTCATCATCCATTGACCTATAGGAGGGAAGGTCATTGGTAATTTAGAGGGTATACATATTATCCTTGTATGGGTTAATGCTACTCCTGACGAAGCCGTCACTAAGAACGGCGAAACGCGTAGAGCGTGACCCTCAGTGTGCTATCTGGAGGGAGAGAATCTGCCGGGAGGTCCTGTGACATTAACTTCGATCGGCGGAGGAACCGGAAGTGACGTATCGGCTCCGAGCAGAGATGCAGGACGGAGACCAGTGGACGCAGCGGCGGTGTGACGGGATCCCGAGAACGCGACTCGGCTACCACCTTTACCCGTATACCCATGCTGTGACCCATTTGGAATCTTGTAAGCCTTCATTTTTACCAGTGTTGGATAAATCGCTTTGGTATTTTATCTGGGCTCTGTGTTTCTCTTCTGATATCCACACTACCTCCTATTTTTGCTCCAAATTTTTGCCATTTTTGCCATCTGGATATCTATTGTTGGACATTGCTGACATTATCTAGTGTGTCTCATTTGCTAATTTAAGAGCATTGCCACTACTGTGTTTTGTTTTAACATAACTGCACTATGGTAGTTTTGTATATTTTTTCTAGGTAATTTCGCTCCCCTGGTTTTTCCTTTTATGCTTCTGTTTGGACCTTGAAACAGTCATCCAAGGGTTTGAGTGTTTTATTTATCCCCTTTTTGCATGGCACATTATTTTGATTTATTTGTCACTATATGTTCACTTTCACTGTTTAGAGGTTGATATAGTGTTAGAGCGCCATCTAGTGTATTTTTGTATAAATAAATATGGGTGTCAGATTCAGAGGCCCCCGGAGACCTGTAGGGACACCCAGAGACCCACGGACCCCAGGGTTTAAGCTTGCCCCTCCCCACTTTCCAAGTAGGCAATTCTCTTCGATGCAGCTCGTTGTGACAGATCCAATGCGATCATTCTTCTTCTAACTAGAGGTAAATTAGAATTGGAATCAGTTAGTGTTAGGACCTGCAATATTTGGTCATGTCTTGAAGTGGCTTACAGGCTTAAAATGCTTGGCCAAAGGGTTTAACTAAATGACCCCTTTCTCAAGAGAAATATAGGTATTTCACTGTATACTTTTGTATACTGGATGTACTTTGGGCTTCTTATTTTTTTGTTGTATACATTTAGCCACGCCCAGTAGCACTCAAATTGACACTTATATACATATATATATATATTATGTGGTTATTTTGGGGGTTTCTTAGAGCTTGCTGGGTATCTGTGTGTTTAGAAACTAGAAGTAGAAACATCTACAGACCTTTAACATAAGACAAAAATGTATACTATTGTTGCACTCACCCCCCTTGCCCCCCACTGTCCCATAAATAACAATATGATATTAGGCATTAAGAGAGTTTGCTGTGCCAGCCAGGTATGCAGTGCTTCACACGTTTTACAAACATTGCAAAACAATTACATTACAAGGAATATAATAATACAGATGAGAAACATTGGAAGCAAGAAGTCCCTTCCCCAAACGCTTACAATCTAACAGGAAGGTTGAAATACAGAAACAGTAGGAGTAAATGTGAGTGCATTTGTTATTCTCTACAAGAGAATACTGTAGTTTAATGAGAAGTAGTCATCCAGGATTATTTAAATGCATTGTTGAACAGGTGAATTTTCCAGATGAGTTTTGAATTTAGAGAGAGAGAAGGTCCTTAGTGGCGTGGGAAGGCGCTGGGTGGGGTTGGAAAACAGGCTGTAAGGTCATCCCCCTCTCTGTTTCTGAGCTTTTGTTCTCTACAGACTGCCTAGTTAAATCTAATTATAACACAGCATGTTCATTCCTAGAGAGGAAAGAGGCAATTGAGGTCACTTAATATAAAGGCCAAGAGCTCATACAAGCAGTTAAAGAACCTGTGAAACACAACTGCTATTTAGAAACCTTGACCATAGTTTTGACTGTATAATGGCAAGAAATTCTCTAGTTAAAATAAGTTAGTACAAGAGACCAACTTCAGGGACACATTATTCATAAACATATTGTATCTTACAGTATATAATGGTTGGTTTTCCAATGATTTAATGATCTCTTGGACACATTAAAGTAGCAGTCCAAGAGACATGCATGGGTCCCCGGGTATGGTACACTTCCCCGCAAGCCCCCATTACTCCCTTTAGGTGCCGCGTGGTCAGCAAAGGCGGTGCGGTGAGATAGTAAAAACAAAAAACAAAACTGTGCGCTACTACCTAACTACCTATAAAGTTTAAATGTATAAATATATACAGTGCAGTGACTATACCATCAATTTAGTGATAAATTTTTTTTTAGAAAAAAATAAACCACAACTCCCACAGTGAGATAATTATACATTAAATAATAAGTGCCACATAACCGTGTTGGGGATAATGGCGTCTGCAGCTGTAAACGCAGGGGTGGCTCAGCACCCCACACACACTAAGAGAATGGAAACAAAAGAAAACAGCGCACAACGCCAAATAGTGAAGCAAATTCAACAATATATTATAGAATTAAAAAGGGGGTAATATATCTGCGTACATGAAAAAAGTTGGTAAAAGGCATGTAGTGTGTATCACACTGTTTACCACTCGGCAGCTGTTAACTGTAGAATCGGGTGCTTGCTTCCCTCTGCTGATGCAGCTCAGTTGATTCTGGGGCAGGACCTCAGTCTTTCACTCCCAAGGGGATTTCCCTTCATGCAGCTAGGTTCAGCAGCTGGTACTGGGGCTCGGTGAAATCGCTCCTGCTTCCTGGCCGATATGAAGCTGCTCCTGTACCTCGGCAGGTGTATCCTCTGCACAGAGGTTAAAACGCAGCTTGCTGGGGTGCCCTCAGCGTGCCACGATGCCGCTCCGTCGCGGGACGCTGTGTAATGACGTCACTGTCTACACAGCAGTGGTGGATTCAATAGGGAAGTTTGAACAGTCTTACAAAGTCTCTCACAAGTGTCCAAAACAGCACACAGGATGAAATAAAAACAGGACAGGCCAATGCATAGACAAAGGCCAATGTAAGCAGATATAAGGCAATAGAATGTTACATCCAACTAGTTTCGTAGAATTAACTACTTCTTCAGCTGTTTTCTTTTGTTTCCATTCTCTTGGTGCGGTGAGATAGCTGGCAGCAAGAGGCGCAGGGAGGCTCCGGTGGCTCTCCACTGGTTGTTGCCGCCATGTTGGAGTTGACCGCGCATGCGCGAACACACGCGCATGCGCGGCCGAGTGTGCCGCCCATCTTGGTGTGGCGAAATGGCCGCGCATGCGCAGCAGAGTGCCGGGAGTTGCGGCGGCAATCTTAGAGGTGGCAGAGAAAGTGCAGGGGAATGTAGAGAGGCAGGAAGGCCCCCCTAAAGGTTGCGCATGCGCAGGAAAGTGGCGCGGTTGCCATTAGGATAGCGCAGGTGCAGATAGGAAAAGGTAGACGGCCATTAGAGAGGTGCCCATGCAGTCTCCATAGGCAGGAGCCTCCTTGGGAACTACAGTTCCCAGGAGGCATAGCTGCAGGCAGTCAGGTGCTCTAGCATAGCCAATAGGGCTGAGGAATCCTCCTGTTTAGGGGAGGATCTAGTTAGGGATATTAGCAGGATTGCAGGAAGGAAGTCACTCAGGGATGGGAGGCAGACAGGGGAAGAGGTAGGTGTGCGGGGTCAGGGACCAATGCACTAGGCCAGAGAACCTCCCCAGGCCCCAGCTAGCCCTGAGTCACCAGTGAGTTGCTGCAGCTAGGGACAGACCCTAGATAGGGACGCTGCCACTTTAGCTGAGCAGGATAGCTAAGTTGCAACAGTGTTGTTTTGAAGTGCAGCCAGAGTTGTTAGCTTTGGCTATTTCAGGGAAGGCACCTCAGTGTGAAGGGGGGGTTGCTTTCTATAGTATACACAGTGTATGTGATATCACTGGTGCCAGTTGCACATGGTGATTGCAGCCAGAGTCTGGGATCAGGCAGAATGTACAGTAAGAGATCTTCTGCATGCAGGGACTAGCTCAGAGGTAATTCCTCCAGGGCCCAGTTAGTTCCCTGAGCCACTGTAGAAGTGTTCTATGTGCATTATAGGTAAAGGGCTTAAGTTAGGGACCCTTTCCATATAGCTAGAGAGAGAGAGATGCTGCAGGACAGTGTCTGACTGTCAGTGCAGCGTGATAGGTGAAAGGAGATCTGGACTCAATAGTAGAGACTGTTCTCAAAGGATCATCCGGCTGGGGGTCCTTCCCCAGAGGAGTCAGATGGTGGAATCATTCCTGCAAGGAGCAGCACGTTGCGCCATGGGATCACGTTGCGGAGCTGTTGATCATCAAAGGATTATCCTGGTCAGGTCTATGACCAGGGAGGTAGTATAAGTGCACCAAAGGGGCCCCAACACAGGGAAGCGCTATCCCTCACACTCACATTAACTTTATAGCTGGTGGACACTCAGAAGTTAAGTGTCCTGGCACATTGGTACACAAGGACAAAGGGTGATGCAATGATTGATATGTGAAGTAATGTCATGATTGACATGTGGGGTGATACTCTGATGATTCTGATGACTGATGTAATGATGTTATGCAATGATAGTTTTGCCTAAGTTATAGGACATGCTCAGTAAATACTGTTTTATCCCACTGTGTGTATTTACTGTATGGTTGTTCTGGTGAGGGCACACTCAAACCATGTTGGGATCCCTCATCAGTGGAGGCACTGCACCGTGTTTAAGTATACCCCAGGCTCCCAGTGGTGGAGGTTCAGGCCTCCTGTTAGCCTCACAGGTGACAGCAGCATCAGTAGTTATAGTACTCCAGGGGTACACCCGCTACACATTTATTTTTTTAAACTTGGTTGGAAGCAGGGGGTCTCCGGGTCTGAACCACATTGATTTCAGCTCCAGAGACCCCTTGCTGAGATACGTAAGTGGTGTCGGTACCTCTGTGCCGTTTAAAGCCCATAGAAAGACTCAAGGAATGATGCCATGGCTTCATATGGGCCCTTGTGATATGGCAGTGTAAAGATTCAGTCTTGCACACCAAGTGTAATATAATATATGATTAATACTTGCATTCTCGAGGTACCGGTGCACCTGGTCTGGTGATCCTGAGTATACAGAAGTGAATAGGAGATCTAGGGCACTACGGATTTTTGAAAATAAATGTATTCTTTCAGTGGCAAACACGACGTTTCTTTTAAAAAATCTGTAGTGCCCTTGTGATATGGGACATTTAAGCCGCCATTTCGATATTCCCAACTAGCCCAACCAGCGCTGCTACCAGCACCCCCGTCCGAGGTAAGTATCACGGGAAGCAGGGGGTTCCCAGAGCTGAAATCAACACGGATCAGGTTTTCTGCAGACACGCTGCTTTAAAACTATTAAAAAAGAATTCTATAATAAAAAAAAAACAGGTTGCTTGGACTGATCCTTTAAGATAAAATTAACCCTTTTGAAGCCAAGGGTACTTGCCACCTGCATGGCCAAGCACATTTTCTAAATGTTCCTATACAGTACATTTGTTTAACCATGATTCCTGTATAAGACTCTATATACACCTATAAAAACTATATATCATTTTCAGCACAAGTTAAGCTTTTCAGTGTTGTCAATTTGAAATGGGTTGCATATCATGGGACCAAAATGAGAACATAAATACGAAAATAAACTACTTATTTAATTCTTATTGTCACAGATTTCTCTAGCAGATGTAATTCCTGCACTAAAAGAATACTATATGTTATTGCCCCTGATTACAGGGATACCATATATATATATATATACTAGCTGATATACCCGGCGTTGCCCGGGATGTAAATGCGTAATAGGTAGTATTATTTATAAATCGTGGAACAATAGATGACTATTTGTTGTAAAGGTTGGATAATAATGTTGAAAAGAATGATGGAATAAAATGTAATACGATGTTGTAAAAAAATGGTTTATTGTAAACACACCACAGTACAATGTATATTTTGGTGACATAAGTAATGTGAAAATGTGATGCGTGTGTCTTCCTTGGGTGTGAGGCGGCCGGTGGGTGTTCAGTACGGGTGGCGCGTGGGTAGTAAGTGCTGGCTGTGGGTTGGGGTCCTGCTAGGGTGTGAGGCGGCAGGTGTGTGGCGAGTGCGGGTGACAGCTGGTCAGTGATATTGTTGCGTAGTGGCAGGATGCGGCAGGTGTGTGTCGAGTGTGGGTTGTCTGTTGAATGCGTGCGGCGGGTGGGGGGAGGTGGTGTGAAGGGGGAGGAGTGGGGAGGTGGCGTGAAGGGGGAGGAGGGGGGAGGTGGCGTGAAGGGGAAGGAGGGGGGAGGTGGCGGGAAGGGGGAGGAGGGGGGAGGTGGAGGGGAGGTGAAGGGGGTGGAGGGGAGGTGAAGGGGGTGGAGGGGAGGTGAAGGGGGGAGGTGAAGGGGGGGGTGGAGGGGAGGTGAAGGGGGTGGAGGGGAGGTGAAGGGGGTGGAGTGGAGGTGAAGGGGGGAGTGGAGGGGGGGAGTGGAGGAGGGGGGGGGAGTCGAGGGGGGGTGGAGGGGAGGGTGGAGGGGGGTGAAGGGGGGGTGGTGGGGAGGTGAAGGGGGGATGGAGGGGAGGTGAAGGGGGTGGAGGGGAGGTGAAGGGGGGTGGAGGGGAGGTGAAGGGGGGGTGGAGGGGAGGTGAAGGGGGGTGGAGGGGAGGTGAAGGGGGGGTGGAGGGGAGGTGAAGGGGGGTGGAGGGGAGATGAAGGGGGGTGGAGGGGAGGTGAAGCGAGGTGGAGGGGAGGTGAAGAGGGGAGGTGAAGGGGAGGTGAAGGGGGGTGGAGGGGAGGTGAAGGGGGTGGGTGGAGGGGAGGGTGGAAGGGAGGTGAAGGGGGGGGTGGAGGGGAGGTGAAGGGGAGGTGGAGGGGGGGTGAAAGTGCGGGAAACAGGGAGGCTTCTGGCCGCCACCACGAGGGAGGCCGCCGCCATCTTGGGCATTCGGTGCCGCGAGGCAGCCTGCCTGGCCACTGGCTGTTCCCACGCCGGGGAGGGGGGTGAGTTGTGAGCGCCGGGGAGGGGGAGCATGTATATGTGTGGGGGGGGAGAGGTGGGAGATATAGAGGGGGGGGGTGTCGCACGGCCGCTGACACTGGAGGGGAGGGGGGCGCTGAAGGGGTAATAATAGCGTGTGTGTCCCGCTGACTGTAGCGGCGCCAGTGGGGGGGGGGGGCAGGGTGAAATAGCGGGAGACACGGGGAGAGGAGGAGGTGCGCGCGGGTCACGATGTTCAGGGAGGTGTGTGTGTGACACTATGTGTGTATGTGTGTGAACAATGTGTGTGTATGTGTGTGTGTGTGTGTGCGTGTGTGGCACTGTGTGTGTGTGTGACACTGTGTGTGTGTGTGGTTTTTTTTGGGCCGTCACTCAGGCCAATGAGAGGTGCGGGGGCGGGCGGCCCAAGGGACCAATCAGATTTCCCCTAGGGACACAGGCCATGCAGACAAACATACATTAGATATAGAGATATATATAGAGATATATATATATATATAGATATATATATATATATAGATCTATATATATATATATAGATCTATATATATATATATATATATATAAGTTTACATACTTTTTGGCCAATACAGCACCGAAATCAGCAAATCTGAATTTGTCAGAGCTGAATGTGAGAGATGCAAACCGTCATTGATAAGGAATAACTACCCTCTACCATTAAAAAATCTCCTACCAAAAGTATATATTTTTTGAAAGCACAGGCCCCAAGATATTCAAATATGGGTAACATGTCTTTTCCCAAAAAACATTTCTGGCTGGGAATCTTTATTGAAAACTGTACATTTATGGACAAACATATACAAATCACTAATTTCAGAATTTGCATAAAAAGTTTGCATACAAACTTAGTCTAATCTTGTAAATACATAATACATGTTATTGTAGACAAAACCTGTTATAGTGTAGACACAACTTGGCCCAGTATAAAAAATGCTTTAATCACAGTTAAAAAAAAGAGCAAAATTGCACACAAATAAAAAGTGTGATGTTACTGTATACACAATGAAACTTGTGATTGAGTATACAACACATGTATGGTTATGAATGCAATTTTACCCTTTTTTTTTTTAAACTTATTTTGTATTTAAATGTATTTTCTAAATCATGACAGATACTGTAGATTGTATTGTACTGTATGTCTTTATTTATATAGCGCCATTAATGTACATAGCGCTTCACAGTAGTAATACATGTGGTAATCAAATAAATAACAGATAATATAAATAAAAGATCATGGGAATAAGTGCTTTAGACATTAAAGTAACATTAAGGAAGAGGAGTCCCTGCACTGAGGAGCTTACAGTCTAATTGGTAGGTAGGGAAAACGTACAGAGACAGTAGGAGGGAGTTCTGGTAAGTGCGTCTGCAGGGGGCCAAGCTATATGTATCATGTGTTCAGAATATTTACAGTGCTATTCATATGCTTCTTTAAGCAAGTGTGTCTTATGGTGGTTCTTAAAGGTGGATAGAGAGGGTGCTAGTCGGGTACTGAGGGGAAGGGCATTCCAGAGGTGTTGGGCAGTCAGTGAAAAAGGTTTAAGGCGGGAGAGGGCTTTAGATACAAAGGGAGTCGAAAGAAGACATCCTTGAGCAGAACGCAAGAGTCGGGATGGTGCATAGCGAGAAATTAGGGCTGAGATGTAAGGAGGGGCAGAAGAGTGTAAAGCTTTAAAAGTGAGGAGAAGAATGGAGTGTGAGATGCGGGATTTGATCGGAAGCCAGGAGAGGGATTTCATGAGGGGAGATGCTGAGACAGATCTAGGAAAGAGTAGAGTGATTCTGGCAGCAGCATTTAGGATTGATTGTAGGGGAGACAGATGAGAGGCAGGAAGGCCGGACAGCAGGAGGTTACAGTAATCAAGACGGGAGAGAATGAGGGCCCGAGTCAGAGTTTTAGCAGTCGAGCAACAGAGGAAAGGGCGTATCTTTGTTATATTGCGGAGGAAAAAGCGACAAGTTTTAGAAAAGTTTTGAATGTGAGGGGCGAATGTGAGAGAGGAGTCGAGTGTGACCCCTAGGCAGCGTACTTGGGCTACTGGGTGAATGATCGTAGTTCCAACAGTAATGTGGAAGGAGGTAGTAGGGCCAGGTTTGGGAGGAAGTATGAGGAGCTCTGTTTTAGCCATGTTGCGTTTAAGGAGACAGAGGGCCATCCAGGATGATATAGCAGAGAGACATTCAGAAACTTTGGTTTGTACAGCAGGTGTAAGGTCGGGTGTTGAAAAGCATGGAGGTCGTCAGTTATTTTAGTGAGGGCTGTTTCCGTGGAGTGAGCAGTACGGAAGCCAGATTGTAGAGGGTCTAGGAGAGAATAGATTTTGAGAAAATGGAGCAAGCGAGAGAATACAAGACGTTCAAGGAGTTTAGAGGCAAAAGGAAGGAGGGAGACAGGTCGATAGTTAGAAAGACAGGTAGGGTCAAGCTTGCTGTTTTGAGTAATGGTATGACTGTTGCATGTTTGAAGGAGGATGGAAAGGTTCCAGAGCAGAGGGAGGAGTTAAAAATGTGTGTGAGTGTAGGGATTATAGTAGGAGCAAGAGGTTTTAGGAGATGGGAGGGAATGGGGTCGAGAGAGCAAGTGGTAGAGGGAGAAGAGGCGATCAACAGCGACACATCCTCCTCTGAGACAATGGAAAAAGAGTCAAGGAAGGCAGGAGGAGAGTTAGGAAGAGATGTAGGATGGGAGGAAGAAACAGAGGGGATGTTCTGCCGTATGGATTCCACCTTTTCCTTAAAAAAGTCAGCAAAGTCCTGAGCGGAGATGGAGGAAGGAGAGGCAGCTGAGGGTGGTTTGAGTAGAGTATCAAAGACAGAGAACAGTCGGCGTGGGTTAGACTTGTGCATGTTGATTAGTGAAGAAAAGTAGGCTTGTTTAGCTTGCGAGAGGGCAGAGTTGAAACAGGATAGCATAAATTTGTAGTGAAGGAAGTCTGCGAGAGTGTGAGACTTCCTCCAGAGGCGTTCAGAGGAACGAGTGGAGGAACGCAGCATGCGCGTGTGGGAATTTAGCCAGGGTCTAGGGTTAGAAGGGCGAGGGCGGCAGAGAGAAAGCGGGGCATGTAGATCAAGAGAGGAGGACAAGGCAGAGTTGTAGTTCCTGACCAGGTTGTCAGGGTCTGTAGCAGAGCTGAGAGAGGAGAGGGAGGAGTGTAAAGTGGACTCAAAGTCAGGCAAGTGAATAGACCCAAAAGAAAACAGCGCACAACGCCAAATAGTGAAGCAAATTCAACGATATATTGTAGAATTAAAAAGGGGGTAATATATCTGCGTACATGAAAAAAGTTGGTAAAAGGCATGTAGTGTGTATCACACTGTTTACCACTCGGCGGTTGTTAGCTGTAGATTCAGGTGCTTGCGTCCCTCTGCTGATGCAGCTCGGTTGATTCTGGGGCAGGACGTCAGTCTTTCACTCCCAAGGGGATTTCCCTTCATGCAGCCAGGTTCAGCAGCTGGTACTGGGGCTCGGTGAAATCGCTCCTGCTTCCCTGAAGAAGTAATTAATTCTACGAAACTAGTTGGATGTAACATTCTATTGCCTTATATCTGCTTACATTGGCCTTTGTCTATGTATTGGCCTGTCCTGTTTTTATTTCATCCTGTGTGCTGTTTTGGACACTTGTGAGAGACTTTGTAAGACTGTTCAAACTTCCCTATTGAATCCACCACTGCTGCATCGTGGCACGCTGAGGGCACCCCAGCAAGCTGCGTTTTAACCTCTGTGCAGAGGATACACCTGCCGAGGTACAGGAGCAGCTTCATATCGGCCAGGAAGCAGGAGCGATTTCACCGAGCCCCAGTACCAGCTGCTGAACCTGGCTGCATGAAGGGAAATCCCCTTGGGAGTGAAAGACTGACGTCCTGCCCCAGAATCAACCGAGCTGCATCAGCAGAGGGAAGCAAGCACCTGAATCTACAGCTAACAGCCGCCGAGTGGTAAACAGTGTGATACACACTACATGCCTTTTACCAACTTTTTTCATGTACGCAGATATATTACCCCCTTTTTAATTCTATAATATATTGTTGAATTTGCTTCACTATTTGGCGTTGTGCGCTGTTTTCTTTTGTTTCCATTCTCTTAGTGTGTGTGGGGTGCTGAGCCACCCCTGCGTTTACAGCTGCAGACGCCATTATCCCCAACACGGTTATGTGGCACTTATTATTTAATGTATAATTATCTCACTGTGGGAGTTGTGGTTTAATTTTTTCTAAAAAAAAATTATCACTAAATTGATGGTATAGTCACTGCACTGTATATATATATACATTTAAACTTTATAGGTAGTTAGGTAGTAGCGCACAGTTATGTTTTTTGTTTTTAAGTGAATAGACCGCAGGTTTCTGCAGAACTGGGGGGTAGATGGAGGTGGAGAAGGGGAGAAGCGAGATAGAGAGAATGAGATGAGGTGATGGTCAGAGAGGAAAAGTGGAAATTGAGAAATCGGAGAGAGAGAAGTTTTTAGTGTAAACCAGGTCTAAGTAGTGGCCATTCTTGAGAGTGCTGGCTGCAGTCCACTGTTGAAGGCCAAAAGAAGAGGTTAGAGAAAGAAAGTGGGAAGCCCAAGGGAGAGAGGGGTCATCAATGTGGCAATTGAAGTCCCCAAGGAGAAGAACAGGGGAGTCTGAGGAGAGGAAGAAAGAGAGCCAGGATTCAAAGTGAGAAAGGCAGAAGGGGGATGAGTAGAGGTAGGTGGGCGATAGATGACCGCCACATGGACAGGGAGAGGAGAGAAGATCTGGACAGTGTGAGCCTCAAAGGAGAGAAAAGCAAGAGATGGAGGAATAGGAAGGGTTCGGTAATGGCAGAGAGAGGAGAGCAGGAGCCCCACGCCTCCTCCCCTGCCATCAGTGCACGGAGTTTGGGAGAAGGAAAGGCCACCATAGGAGAGGGCAGCTTCCAGAGCAGTGTAAGACTGAGTGAGCCAGGTCTCAGTTATAGCAAATAGGAGCAGAGAGTGAGAGAGAAAAAAGTCATGTACAGAGAGGAGCTTGTTAGAAAGGGAGCGAGCATTCCAAAGGGCACAGGAGAAAGGTAGAGAGGAGGGAGGGTGGCAGGGGATGGGTATGAGGTTGGAGGGTTTGACACCAGAAGGAGTAGAGGTTGCAATTGGCAGGCGAGGACGAGCACATGTAGAAATAAGGCAGGGACCAGGATTGGGAGAGATATCCCCAGAAGCAAGGAGGAGAAGCATGGAAAGAAAGAGGATGTGTGAGGATGATTTGTAAGGGTGTTTTTTAGTGCAGGGGATATAGCTGTGTGGTGTCAGAGGACGCAGGTAAGAAAGGAGTTCATGTGAACAGAGAAGTGGTGAAGGAAGGAGAGATGGAGATATATGAATAGAGTTAGAGACATACTGAGGCTGGTAAAAAGAAGTGCATAATAATAACAGAGGAGTTCATGGGTGTAGCAGGGGAGACACCAACTGAAGAAGTGGGAGAGAAACCCTGGCAATACCTCTTACTTCATCCCTGTTCCAGACCTCTGGGCATGGAGACAGTTTAAGAGGAAGATATATTTTCTTGCATGTGCAAAGACTTTCAGAACAGTAAATTGAAAGAGGAACTACTGGTGACACTTTTTCGTGTGTGTGTGGTTTTTTTTTACCACGTTTATTTCAGCTCCGCGGGCCCCCTTCTTCTTGAGATACTTACCTCGGTAGGCGGTGATGGTCGCAGCTGTAGAAGGTGCTCCTCCCATCGTCTAGAGTCCACATATTTAAAGAAAAGATGTGTTGGAGAAATTGGTGCTTTTTTGCATATTTGGTTAACCTGCCCCATGATTGCTCCATTCCGGGATAAACTCTTTCACTTAATTTCTAAAACCCTGGGCCTACAAATTACAAGAGAGCTATGAGTGTTCCTTTTAAATAGGCCAATCCAAGCTATTGACTGCTAATCTGATTACCTTTCTTGTATTCTAATTGCAGCTAGAAGTATGGTATCACTATATTAGAACCAACACTCTCCTCCTTCATTAGCTCATATGAAGAAACACTTGTGGTACATTATGGCAATTAAAAAGGTTAACAGAATCCTTAAGGAATCTTTGTCCAAGTTCCATAGTCTCTGGAGACCTTAGCAGACCTGCAACAGCTTATCACCCATTTGCCACTTTTGTTCCTTACAGGGCTGACCATGAGCCTTGGCTTTTGGATATTCTATAGTACCAACAACATATAGTATGGAAAACGGTTTTTTTTTTTTCTCTCAAGCCTTGAGCTTTCAGGCAAGGTTAAGTAATAGAAATATTGTTCAGCCATCTATTTCATCACCAGGGCTGATTATTTCTCACCTCTCCCCCTTTTCCATTTCCAAAAAAGCAAATGGTGCTCTGAGATGTGGCTTCCTCAAGATCATAACTTATAAACAATAGGAAAATCGAAATTGACTAATTTTGTTTCCCTGTACTCCACTAATAGCACTGGGTACTAATTGGGATTAGCTCCTCCCTCAGCATAGGTAAAACAGGAAACTCTTCTGCAGGGGCGTGGTATATAAGACTGTAGAGGCAGTCTTCAGTTTCTCCCATAGCTATAAACATAACGTTAATTACAGGGTGGGTATGATGTACCCACTGCCATTAGTGGAGGACAGAAAAAGAAAATTACGGTAAATTGAATATATTTTCTATTTTCCTGTTCTCCACATGGCAGTGGGCACTAAATGGGATATACCAAAGCTCACCTAATGAGAAGGAAAACAGAGGACAAGAATACACAACTTTTTCGATAACGGTTCAATCACTCTACAATGCTTTGCACAATTCTCCTGCCACAGCTTGCTTAAAATTAGGCTTGTACGTCCAGTTTCAAGTATTTCACAAAGGTGGGAACGAGGACAGACTGCAGCTTTACAGATCTGCTTTGGAGATGGTTGGGCTTTGAATGGCCATGAGGTAGAAACTGCCCTGATCAAATGTGCTTTTATTCCCTACAGGACCCATTTGCCTTTAAGGTTATAGGCAAGTTTGATACATGAAATGATCCACCGTGATAAAGTTGCCCTTGAGGCTTGCAGACCTTTTCTAGAATATAATGATTAAAAAAATACAGGAATAAATGGAGAAACAAAGCGCACAAGCAAAAACGGAGCAGGAAGGACACAGAATCAAAAATAGAATAAAAGGGCACTTTAATGTGACAAAAGACCCATCCAACGCGTTTCAAACGTCACAGCGTTCTTTTTCAAGGATAAAACATAGTGTAATAACATCCATTAAATACCCTCTTACCTGCAAGCAGATTCGCGCCAAAAACGGAAGCACGATGATGTCATGACGCAATGCGCGTCATCGCGCATGCACAGAACAATCCGGCGCCGTCTAAGGGCAAAACTGTCCATGTAGGCAGTGTGCTGTATTATTAGTAAGGGCAATGCATAGGATAACACAGTGATTCTAATAGTATAATAAGCAGGCAAATACATACCCAAAACGGACAAACAATGACGTCATGACGCAATTATACGCAATTATGTATGATCCTCTTAGCTTTGTCGCTTACATTGCCAATTGCTTATTTCTGCTGTGGGTTTAAACAGACCTTTCCTTGTGCCATTTGGAATATGATCCCAGGAACATTAGGGACTGAGATGGAATTAAGTAGCTCTTATGGGAGTTTATTATCCATACGTCCCACTCCAGGAACACAATCACTTTCTGTATATGCTGTATCAGAATATCTTTGCTGAGATTTATCAGCCGCTCGTCTATATAAGGATAGGTCTGAATGCCTTCTTTTTTCTGAATTTGTTGACTAAAATAACCAACACCTTGGGGAAGATTCTGGGAGAGATCGCCAAGCCCAACAGAATGCGGTCTATTGTTAATGCCTTCCGTTTACTGCAAATCTCAAATTTGGTAATTATTTTTGGTTTTCTTGCGCACTATGTGCAAGCATGAATCCTTTCAATCTATTAAAAATAACCCATCCTCGGACTTGATTTCTTGAATTACGTTTGTGGCAGGGTCTCCCTCTGAGCTCAACACACATTCCCAGCAAGCTCAAACTCCCACACCCACCACATGATGAATATATATTTATGTCAACCAGAAAGCTACTGAGCGTGGCAATGGTATACAACAAGAGACAGGGGGTGCCCAATGCTACATCCAATTGACAAAACATATATGATGAAAAGTATAAAGTAAAATACTTCAATAATAATAATATAAACCAAGTATGTATTATTATTAATAAATAACCAAGTATGTAATATTATTATTATTGAAGTATTTTACTTTATACTTTTCATCATATATGTTTTGTCAATTGGATGTAGCATTGGGCACCCCCTGTCTCTCCCTCTGAGTTCCTCTTACCTCCGCTGCAGGCGGGAGCATTGCGGGGGTGCGCGGCGGCCAGCGGGGGAGTGCGCGTGCACCCGACAGCGTCGGTGCTGCGGGCAGTTGCGGTGGGCGACGGACTCGCCGAAGGCTCCGGCAGCTCCCTCTACAGGGCGCCGCCATATTGGATGACATTGCATATGCGCGAGGTGCGAGCATGCGCATTGGTAGGCACGCAAGGCGGCCGTTAGGCAGAAGGCTCCATGGGGGACTACAAGCCCCATAAGGCAATGGTGCTGGGAATCACGTGGCATGACAGAGCCAATAAGGCTCCTGAATTTATCCTGCCACTGAGTGGATACATTGCGAGCGTTTGCAACCACACTAGTCGGAGCTGGGACAGCAAAAGGGTAGGGTGTATATGTGCAGGGAGCCAGTGGCTACTGCACTAGGCCAGAGACCCCCGTTAGGCCCCGACTCCCCTGTATAGTTTGTGGCTGCTACAGGGACAGGCCCTTAGACAGGGACACTGCCCCATTAGCTGCACTAGTGACAGGAACACAAGTGAACACCGCGCAGCAGTTGCGGCCTGTGGTCTGGGACCAGACCACCACCGAAAGACATACTCGCTACAGTGGGGGACACTCCAACAGGATACCACCCCACGCGGAGGCGGAGTCATCATGGATGACTTAATCGCTGGATCTGTGAAGCCTTTCTGTTCTTCTGTCGGCACGCAGGGGTGCTGGACCACCTGGCAGGTACCTACCTACACCAAGTGCACCAACTATACACACAGTGGGGCAGCACTGTCTCACACTTTGGGTGGGTTGTCTTGGGGACACTGGGAAGGTTCGGTGTCCAAGAGCACCTCAGTACCTTGGGGATGGTATACCCTGTGGGGTGTGGACACAGTGTTGGGAACACGGTGGGGGGAGCTTACGGCCATGCGAGGCTTGGCGGATAGCTGTACCTCAGTGTTCAGTAGAACTGTTCATGATATTAGTGTTGTCCATGGTTATGCCGGTTTATATGATGATAGTAAAGTATTATTGTTTTACTACTGTAGCCCCCTGTAAACAGCACCGGCTATACCTATCTCCTTCCTACTGTGGTAAGTCCTGTTAAGGGCAGGCACCAGTAGTGATCATGGGTTTTCCCCGCTTCAAGCCCTGACTTGATTGGTGAAGGTAGGCCCCCTGACTCGGTGTGCAGGCAGAGACACAGTGGAGGGGCCTGCTGACATCATGATAGGCGGGGCTGTCTCTATTTAGTGGGCTGCTCCTGTGAGTGAGGCGTGAGTGAGTGAAGAGTTGGTTGGTGGAGGTGTGCTGAAGCAGAGTCTGGAGAGAGTGCTGAAGCAGAGTCTGAGCTTGGAGCATGCAAAGGAGAGTAGAGGAGAGACTCAGCCACCTTGAGTAGAGGTGATAGCACCATAGATCCGGTGGACCAATGCCCCTCACCCCAATGCTGGGATGATGGGGAGAATCCATCCCCCACCCAGAGGATAACCTCTGAGGTGGGCAGTGGGGTATTGACGCCCCAGCCCAGACCATCCTCTCTGAGGATAAACTTGGAGGGAAAGAGAGGAGGAAAGACCTGTACAGGGCGGAGGGTCGAGTGATAAGCGGGACATTGCTGTTGTTGGTGTGGCTGCTTGACGCCACTTCTGCTGGAGGCGCTGATCTGCCAAATAAAGAGAGACAATACTTTTATATCAAAGACTGTTGTGTGATTCTGGAGCATCCACCCTGGGACCAGGGTTCACTCTTCTATGCAGGTCCTATCCCACATCCCTGGGAGTATAGAGGATGGAGGCGCTGCACCACTAAAGCATGGAGGCTACTACCCCAGAAGCCAGGTACTGTGATCCCCCACACCACCGCTCAGGCCCTCCTGTTCCACACAGGTACGCACCACTAAGTACATGTAATCCGCCCTCACACACCCTAGATATGTCAGATGAGTCTAGGGGGGGGGGGGATATGGGTTACACTACGTTATTGTATATTATTCATATATGTTCCTGCACAGGGTTATCCCACATAGTTAGGATCCCGCGCAGGTGGAGGTGCTGTCACCTATCGAATCAGGTACACTCCAGGCTCCCAGTGGAGGTTCAGGCCTCCTGTGAGCCACAAGTAACGCACCACACACACCGTAGTCGCTGTATCTCCCAGTGGGTGGGGGAAAGTGTGCTACATGTTGTTCAAAACGTTAGCTTCTTGAAGGAAATTGGATTTCAGGATCTCCGAAAATTATTTTTGTACACGTTTCAGTTGTCTTTTATGGGTTGTGCCCATAGAGTAGTTAATTGAGATACTGTTCCTCTGACCTCATGCTGCAGGACTTGCCTTGTTTAATGCGAACATGCTCTCCTAAAATATCCTCCACATTAGGGCCACGAAAAAGGCCTCGTCTCCCCCTCGGTACTTGTTTTTGAGCCAAAGGCCTTCCCGGTTGGTAGGAATTTTCGTCTCTATAAGGTATTCTGTTTTGCTGCAACATAAAGAATGTTCACTTCCTTTCCTGGGGAAAAAAAGACACTTTCCCCTAATACCTTAGCTATAATGGGGTCTAGTTTTCTCCCAAACAGAAATTCACATTTGTAGGAAGGGAACAAGTTGTTCTTCCAAGTCAAACAGTGCTCTTCTTATTACCCGACAAGGCCGTGCTTCTTGGTTGGCCGCCCTCTTGATTTCGGATAGAATTGAGGTCTACTGATACCACTTTCCAAAGCCTCTTCCAGATTGTCTAGCAACATTCTTATGGCTCTTAAAAATGAAGCTGTTGGTATTAAGTTTGTAAATGAGACCCGTTGCCAGGAAAGATTTCCTCAATCCAATGTGTCACTAAATGCCACTGCATTGTCCCTTGGAAATGTAGCCTTTCCTGCACTACGGGTGATTGCAGCATCCCCCTTCATAGAATTTTCCCAACTTTGTAAAAAGAAGGGATACATCTTGGAAAGCATCTCTGGGTGACCAATTTCTCGTCAGGCTGATTCCATTCACGTCCTAGGATCAGATGAATCACAGTACTCTCCTTCCAGGTACTGCTATAGCAGGTCAGACTCCACTGACGGACATTCTCGTCCCCTATTATGCTTGTTTGGGACCTGGTTCTCTTCTGGGTTCGTTTAGACCTAATTTGAGAGAACGTATCCTTCATCCAGGATAGGAGAGTAGAAATCTTGTCAATGGGCCCCTGGCTGCAGACTTAAGCACTCCACACAATGTCTTTGCTTTAAGCACTGGCTTACTAGAAGCCACAAATATCCTGTCTTATTACAGGTTGCCATCAATCCTGGCTTATTTGCCGCCTTCCTCTCACTAACCCAGAGGTACTGCATCAAAGATATTATTGAGCATATAGAAACCAAACTTAATTCGATTTATAGTCAATCTTTTATATTACAATCGTTTTAATATCCAGGGACTCACCAAAAGTTTTTGGTCAGCAACCCTTTGTTTTATTCAATTCTATAATTATTCAGTGCGAAATGATAATCTCCAAAGTCCTCAGAAACGCTTCAGGAAGATCAGGCACAATTAGATGGTATTGCCCCTTTAAGACCATGGTAGGGTCTGCATGGCAACATCGCGCGTGTGATGTCAGAGCGTCATTGCCGCTTTATGGGGATTTGAATGCATGCACTGTTTCTCTGCTTCATGCGCACAGAGGGATCCAGCATCTTACCCAGTCATGTGTTTCAGACTGCCTGCGTTCCCAGATACTTGTGCAGTGTTCTGCCCGGTCGCAGGGCCTCCGGCGGGCCATTACAGACGGCGCTTCCGCCAGAGCTTCAGGGGGAAGAGAGGCTAACAACCCCCAGGATTCAACTGCACCAACAGTCCTGGCAAGTCCCAATTTAGCAAAACACTACTGCTAGCTATAGATCAAGAAAAGACTGCCTCTGCAGGAAAAGGGAGGGTCTTATACACCAGGTCCCTGCAGAAGCGCTTCCTGTCCTACCTATGCAGAGGGAGGAGCTAATCCCAATTAGTACCCACTGCCATATGGGAAACAGGAAATATAGTTTGCATCCCCAGCACATCACAAAAAAGGAGAAACAAAAACAAACAAGTCCAGAGTATGTTGTTATGACAACAATATATGTTACATGAACAAAAAAATAAGAAAACAAATAAACCAAAACACACACACACACACAACTAATAACTGAAAGGGCAGTATAAAAGAAAAGGGGTGGGATGGAAAAAGAAGTATACATTCACCATGATGTAAAAGTCATACTAGATGGGTCTTTAAAAAAAAAAAAAACACAACAACGTAATACCCCATGTTGAGGCGACATTTCAGGCAAAACGTTGCCCTTTTTCAAACCTCCATGGTCAGAAGTGGCTCAGATAGTGTCATTATATACTACGTGGAAGTGACATTATCGGTACACTACTGGGTGCATCCATGTATGCTGCCAGAAGTGATATACGATGTCTGTATGCATGTTAAGTGCTTGCGTTCTATCACACAAACATACTGACACAGCGAGTCAAATATACTAGGGGAAAAATTGTTACCTTCCCAAAATAAATATTATAACCAGCTGATGTATCATAAGAAACGGTTAATCATGTATAGAATTAAGTGTAACCAAAGTTAGTATCATAAAATTCAATCTCCCTACATCAGCATAAATCAAAACAATGTTAGTAAACAGAAAATCCCATAAAATAAAAAGGAAAAACTTAATGACAAAGGCATTAGTGATTCAACTCCATAGACATAAGCACAACAAGTTGTAACCGATTATCAACAGGGGCACAACAAGCACTATATCCATTAGAACTAATCAGGACAAGTGGGTCATGAGGGTCAGTGTAATGCTTAGCATTATATTCTTGTATATCAAAACAAAAGTTCTCTCTCTCGAGTGGAGTTTGTTCTGAAGTTTTCTGCTGACTAATTTCTGTCTGAGGTTTGGCGGTCGCCAGAATGCAAGGATGGGAGGTTTGGGGAAGATGTCTTTTAAAGTTTCATCCTCTGTCAGCATGGGATGCTGATCTTTGATATTTGTTTTTTCATTCCCTCTAAGGCAGGGTTGTATGTGGCCACTGGTGGTATGCATGTGGTTGTTTCTTTCTTTTTGTATTGGAGCAGGTGTTCTTGTAACAAAAGACATGCCACTAAGTTCAACCTATGCTAAATTTAGACAACAGATAACGATCCTATATTTGTACTTGCAGTATTTTGATCCAGTAGGCAAATAAAAAAAACCCCAGCGAAATATCTTCCAATGATATCTCATAAGTGGGAAAGAAAAAAAATTCCCGACTCCAAATACTGTAATAATCAGATTTCTTCTTGGGTCAACATCCGTCCCATGTTTACTTATTTGGTATATCCATGTATATACCCTTCCTTTCTAGAACAATGTCCAAATTTTTTTTTTTTTTTTAAAGATATTTATTGTATCTGCCAATCAGTCTCCATGGGTAATGAATTCCACATTTTAACTGCCCTAACTGTAAAGAACCCTTTCCTTCGTTGCTTGTGAAATATCCTTTCCTCCAACCTTAAGGGATAAATAACCCTGTGTCGTTTGTATTGCCCTTGGGATGAATAGCTCTTTTCAAAGCTTCTAGTATTTACTCTGGATATATGGGTATAGTTATATCCTCTCAGACGCCTCTTTTCTAATGTAAACAAATCGAATTTAGCTAGCATCTCCTCATAACCCAGATTTTTTTCCATCACCTTTATTACTTGGATGGCTCTTCTGTGCACTTTCTAGTTGTAACGGGTATTCCCCCACCAAATAGCATATGGTATGTGTGTGAGGGGAACCTAATGTTACCAGGTGTGGTGCTATACCTGTTAGGCTCACAGGGCCTAAGCCTCCGCCACAGGGAGCCTGGGTTAGGGGTATAATAATAGGAGTAACCTCGTACTCGGTGCAGCGCCTCCACTTGCGATGGCTCCCACCAGAGGGGGAGTGGTCCTCGCAGGACAATTTATATATCACACACACAGCATGTAAAACAACCAATGACTTTACTGTAGCAAACGTACGTATTCATATAGATATCAACAGGTGTCCCTCTCTAGAGGAGACACTAACTACTGCGTCTCACAGGACGCTCCCACCTACACCGGGTGATCCCACCCCGTGTCCAGTACCCCACACACTATGTCCCTTCACGTGAGATAGATATGTGTGACTACGCAGCCACAAGTCCCGTGTGAGTATAATAGAGTATAGTTGGTGCACTTGGTGATGGTTACCTGCCGAGCACTCCAGTGCCCGGGCCTGCCAAGGAGCTTCACAAAGGATCCTATGACCTATGAACACAGGAACTACCGTCCGGGGCGATCCCACCCGGATGGCTGCTGCAGCGACAGCAAAGGTTTGAGCCAGACCTCTGGATGGACGCGCAGCGTCCGCTGTATCCCTAACTGCCTCTGGATAATAAGGGGCAGGGTCCCTAACCTGGGGCCTGTCCCTGAAACACTCAAAGCTACTGGTGACTTAGGGCTATCTGGGGCCTATTGCAGGGAGTCACTGACTCCTGCACCCTACCTCCATCCCCTAGCTGCTCCTGACGCCGACTAACGTGCTCAGAGCCCGCGAAATGTATCTAATCACCTCTGCAGGGAGATGCTGTAGCCCTATTGGCCCCCTGGGGTCATGTGGGGCGCTCCTTAGGCTCATGGGATATGTAGTCCCTCTCTAGAGCCCTCTGCTGGTTGGCTGCCTCTCAACACTATCACTGTGCATGCACAAGCTTCCCTGCTGGCCACCGCACAAAGATGTTCACTGCGCATGCGCGAACTCATATGAAATGGCGGCGCCCTGCCTCGGGACTCACTGCAACGCGATCGCGGCCGTAGCAACCGGCCACACGCGTCCCCGGCAACCCCTCAAAGCAGGATCCTACCGCCCCCACTCTCGCGGCCGTCCGACGGGACCGCCATTGGGCTCGGCGGCACACGCGATCGCCAGCAAGGTGAGGGGGCCGACACGGCTACATAGTTAATATTTTTTTTTGGCATGGTGCCCAAGACTGTACTCCATACAGTATTCAAGGTCCGGTCTTCTTAATGCTTAATATAGTGGTACAATTATGCCTTCTGTACTTCCCTTTCAGCCATCATATGCAATGGAACCTGTTTTTGCTGCTGGAATAGAATATTTATCTTCCCTACTTAAACCAGATAAATCTCAATACTAAAGTGGATAATGTCTGTGCACTTTACATAGACTTCTTTTGTAAACTTTTTCCCGAACGATGTACTCTGCATTTTAGGATTTTCATTTCTTTGCAGAGGAACTAATCTTTGTGTTTCCTTCTCCTCTCCCCCCCCCCCCCCCCCCCACCCCTTAACTTGTGTGCCTTCACAAGATAATAGATTAAGCTCATTAGTGTTTACATTTTATAACCGGTAAAGAATTGACAGCAGTTTGTTTTTTAGGCCCAGTATGCTGTATTCAAAGCACTTTCTTGCATTCAAATTATAGTGGTTTAAATAAACATACTTAAAGTGTGATTCACCATATCCAGTAATGATTCTTCACATTAAATTTGGTGAATGTCAAAGCTTACTGTGCAATCAGCATTAATACCGTTTTATGGATGTTGTCCTGTGGATTTACAGCTGAATGCAAGTAAACCAATTAAACAGAGCCATTTATAAAAGGAACTTTATTTAAAGTACCAAACAAAAAAAAGGACCAAGGAACTACTGACTGTACAAGATTAGACAATTTAAGCACAGACCTCAGAGACAGGTTTAGTACAATTAGACAGTTAATACGAGAATCTACATAGCTCCACACTTGCTGACTTACAATATGGATTGTTTGAAGGAGATAAAAACCTTTTAGCACAGAAAGGCAGAAGTAATGACCTGAAAATGCAGGAAAGAGAGAGGAATACCCTTTTGAGCCTGGATCAACAAAGCCAATTCCTACCGTAGTTTAAAGAAGAAATGTGCAAGGCAATAATATTTTGATTAGTCACTTTCTTATTGGTTCAGATCATGCTTCATGACAATGGCACTGAAACATGACATGTCGTGTATACATTGGGATAAGTCTGGGGTTTTAGGTTGAAAAATAAAATACAAAGACACAAATGGTATAATAAGAACAAACCAAGCCCATATCCCTGACTCACAAATACCCCAAAACCTTTTCTAGCAAAGCAAACAATGAAAGTGTATGGTCAGGATTCCGATTGTGGAAAAGCAAGTCCTGTAAATAGATTAAGTACACTACTTTACTGCTTCCATGGCCTTACCTGGGTTCTGCCCAACATTTTAACCTGCTCAATTAAGCACCTTGTTTAACGAAGTCTGGTTTAGAGAACAAATTAAGTGTAACCCATTCAAAGGCAACTAGTTATAAAGGTTATTGATGGTCAACCTGACTTGGTTACAATAACTCTGTGTTTAGAGACTGGAAGAAGGCAGCAAACCAGGATATGGTGCATTAAAAAAAACGTTGAAGTAAAAATAATAATTTTAAACATTCTACACTGAATTTATTTAATTAAAGTCACATTTATGTAGTGGTAGGAGCAAATGTTGTTAATAAAAACAACTTCTTTAATTCAGCAAAATATGCAAATTAGGAGGTATTGTTTTAAAATATTTACTACAATTGGCAAGAGGTCTTAATACAGGAATTGTGATATTATGAAAGATAGATTTTAATTTAATTTCAGCTACCTATGCTGCCTGCTAAACTCACAGTTTGGTAAAGGAGGGCCAATGCGACCACAATCATTTTGAAAAGAAAAGATTTGATGTCAACTGCTCAAATCACTGTATATTTATTTAGGGGGATATGGGGGGGAGGGGGTGGGGAGAGAGTATAATGTAAACTGGGGAGATAAAAAAACAATATGTGCCAATAAAGAACATAAAATAACAAGGCTTGCATATAATGTAGAATACTTGTGGTTTCTTTTCATGGTACTACATTTTTCCCGCGAAATATACAGTGTTTAATATTTATAATCCTGATTGAGCAAACATAATATAATTAATATAAAATGGTCTCTGGTATTTTCCATGGTGGACTGATGCAGTGTGAATTTTTGGGCTATTTTTCTCTTTTCCCCAATAGTTCAGTTAATGCTGCCATGGTGTTTTATGGCAGAACCATGATTAAGCGATATCTGACAATGCATTTTTCCTGATGCAAAGCTATTACCAAAAAAATATATAAAATCCTGAAAATTACTCAAGACCTCTGCTTATATATTACAAGCACCACTCGATGTAATTTACTGAATTCTACTGTGTGATAAAGATTGCTAGTCAAACCCAACAAAAGAAAATATGCAGGGCTACGTTGTAACCATACTTTAGAAGGTTTGTACGCTGCTGTGTGAAAGGATTGAACAGCCTGTTTGAATCCTTAAGTGTTCAAATGAATCGCAGTATAACCAAGACATTGGCCCTCTGCAGTGCACACTTAAGAGTATTTGTAAGTCAAAATGTATCAGACAACGCAGCTGTTTTGTTAAGGCATTTATGTACAGTAACCTCTGGATGCTCCTTACATACAGTACACTGGAATCATGCAACAGTTCGGCCTGAATGTTTATACAAAGCTAGGTTTTCAAAATAAATGTACAGTATATCTTTATTTTATGGCGGTATGCATTCCCATACAAATGAATACACAACAGAATGGCCATTGTCTAATATTAATTTCATTTGTATAGGAATCAAGCCATAAATAATGTCTCGTCTTAAAGCTTTGATGTAGCCAATGATTTTAAAGTTTACATTTAACCAAACTGGGACTATAAATTACAATTTCAACTTTACACTATCATTTTAGTAGGCAAAAAATAAAGTTTTTGATAAAGGAGAGCATTTTCTTAATCTTGATGTCAAACATGATTGAAATGTTACGAAAATGGCATAATCGTTTGTTTTCAAAAACAGTCAGTCAACAAATCACGACATCAGTCAGAAGAAGTCACCAGAATTGAACCACAAAACTTGACTTGAAATACATAAAAATGTTTATTAGGTACTCCATTCATCATCTGGAGGAAATTTGAGGCACCAGTTTTATGAAGTATGGACAAGCAGAGCAACATTACACAGTAGCTGCACACCAGAATTTTTTAGTTTGATCACAACTGTTATTTTCACTATGACTGTTGATACAGAAATGTTCTGTAATACGAAAATGAGAAGTATGCATCTCATGCAGTTACATAGCACACAGAATGTTGGTATTAATAGTTGCGGGTCTGAAACCTTCCTGTGAGTTCAATCTGGCTGTTGCCTCTGGAATGTTGAGCACAAAGTGTTACATGTAAGGGGTTTCCATGTGCAAACTGTCACTGACTAAAGCTTTTCAAAGTACATTATAGATATAGACACCACCTTGTAAAGAATGAGAAAGTGGCACAAGACCCAGAGGATGACAGAAATATTTAGAGAAATATTTTATTTCCAATGCAGTAGTTCTAGTCCCTGATATCATCATCATCGTCATCTTTCTGATAAAAGGATGTGCGTTCACTTGAAGGCGATTGTCCATTGTTTGACACATGCATCATGAGATACAGTAGTCAATGTGCGTTCGTCCACCCAGGCCAAACTGCTCACATGATGTAGCCGATGGGCATCTATAAAAATAAGTAATGAAAAAGATAAGATAAACTTTTTTTCCCCTGAAGTAATATAGAATTGTGGAACATTGTGAACACTGGGTCTGATGGGTCCGATGTGCCAAACATGGTCTTTCGAGTCAGATATGCTGAAGTGATGACCATACTTAGTAATACAAATCATCATCACACTGGGTTTGTGAAACCAGCAAGCAATAAAACATATATATGTATAGATTTATTCAATAATTAAATGATTAACAGTGTATTAGGTCTGAAATGCTTGGAGAAAAAAACCCTTTAAAAGCAACAATCCCAACTGCTTTTTAATAGCACGAGAACAGAGGGGTTCTCCAGAGCTGAATAGCGCTATTAGCTAAAGTAACACCCAGTTCCTGAAATACTTGCACGTCAAGTTACTGGTCTGCTTCCAGGGGAAATAAAATGGCCACCAACTCTCGGGCTAAAAGAAAGCTTCAATAACGTCAAAGGCTGCAGCTTTCTATTGGACTGCCATTTAAATCCCCTGAAGTCAGGAAGTAATACCGGTAAGTTCACTGGTTCGTATCTCGTGAATCAGGGCAGAAAATAGCTCAATTTCACTCCTGAGCAATTCATTGGCCCCTAGGCTGTAATAATAATAATACAATTTAAATAAGGGCTAAATTAAGAATGATTTTTGCTTTAATCTACAGATGTAGGGTGGATATTCTGTGATATTCTGGAAATCACTGCCTTTGAATCCTATGGGAAAAAAATCAGCGATATTCTGCATTATAATGCAATATTTACGAGTGGTTGCAGTAACCTTTGCAAAATATGTATATGAATGTTAAATATTAAAATTGCAACAATAAAAAAAAATGCACGTCAAGTTTTTTTTGTCTTTATCCATTAAACATAAGAAACACCCTTCAAAATTATTATACACGGGGAAATCATGGTATAAGTAGTGTCGCTTATCAACCATTAAGTCAAGTCCTTAAATCAGTGATGTGCACTACACAAGAGTAATCATTAAATAGAAACTGCTAAATACTAATGAGTTTACCTGGCATTTTAAGTCTTGCATCTGGATCACTCAAGGTCCAAACAAAAACCATCATATCCATGCCCCCACTGGCAAAATGCTCATTGTCAGGTGACCAGGCAACACAAACTACTTTTGCATGGTGTCCATAGAAGCTGTTTTGTTCCTATTCAGTAAACAAATAAAGTAACAATGTTAGTTCACCTGAATCTGTAGGCAACAATATAGCTGTGCATGGTCCTTACTTCGGGCTTATTCATTCAAATGCAATAGCGCAGATCGGGGAACTACTGCACGAGAGAAGGTCCATGCAATACTACCCAAATCCACGTTCCACATTTTAATAACCCCTTTGAGTTAAAGTAAAGCTTTAGTGTTTAGAATAAATAAAAGAACATCAGTTTATTTCAAACCTTCATTTACTTGAACATTATGCTTAGCAGGTAATATTCGTTTCACGTTCATATCTTAAATAGCTAGATAATATTACTTGGTAGTTTCAGTGATCTGACGAAGTGAAACGTAAAACATTAAACTGTGGAAACCTGGGATAGTTTTACCTGACAACTAGTTACAAATGCAAAATAAAGTGTGCAGAAGAAAAAACACAAAATGCCAACATTTGAAGAGCAATTTAAACATCTTTGCTGTGATTTACTGCAGGTTAGTTTTCCTTTGCTTTACCAAGACACCAGCACACGTTTATTTGCATGAGGGAAAAAATAATAATAATATCTAATACATTTGATAAGTCAAAATAATAAATATACACATATATACAATGCAATTACTATAGTTTCTTACCGCATATCCGTCAGCAACATTGAAAACTGTGACAACCTTGTTCGCATCAGAAACTGCAAGATAAGCACCATCGTGAGAATAGGCCAGGCTGGTCACCGCACCTTTGGCTGAAAGGGTCTTGCCTTCGTCTTTCAAAGTATTTCCTTGAATGGAATACAAATAGACTTTTCCATCCTAAAAAGAAACATTGAGTTTTTAGACACCCCCTAAATAATAATAGCATGTTCTTGTATAGCGCTGCTAGCTTTACGTAGCGCTTTACAGAGACATTTTGAAGGCACAGGTTCCTTCCCCATGGAGCTTACAATCTGTGTTTTTGGTGCCTGAGGCACAGGGAGATAAAGTGACTTGCCCAAGGTCACAAGGAGCCGACACCGGAAATTGAACCAGGTTCTCCTGCTTCAAACTCAGTGCCAGTCAGTGTCTTTACTCACTGAATCGCTCCTTCTAAACAAGCATTAAAGCCTTCACAATGTTGTTAAAGCAACTATTCTAAAGGGAAACAAAGTTAATGTTTAAGGCTTTGACACATACAGAACCAGCATTCAGAGAATAACCATTGTGATAAGTTTCCAGAGTATTTTTAGAATTAAAATATACATTGAATTTATAATTGCCACCATAAAGGGATTTTTTTTTGGGTGCCACGGAATGTTGGGCACCCCTGTCCTGTTTATATATAATAAATAGCCCCACAAGACCCCTGTCGCCAGATTGTGATATTTTTGGTAATTTATGAAACCCTATTTTGCAATGCAAAAACAAACAAGTGAGAATTCAGGAATAATTGACACTTCAATTGCAAGAGCAGCAGAGGTTAATCAAAACTCCAATCCCATTCATAATTAAAAGGCAATAAGTCACTGGAAGTGTCAGATAACATTATGTATACAGGTAACCTTTCCATCAGTGTTAAACTTCTAGTTTTTTTTTTTTAGAAATGTTTGGCCTTTAAAACTTTTGAATACAATTGTATATTTTAGATAACAAGGATACATACAACTTTTTTTTTTACTAATGCGCCTCATATTACCAATAACGATCAGAATTGTAAATTGGATGCTAGATTCAACACGTGATCAAATGGGACAAAATCTGAGCAGAAAAAGGAATCACACATTAAAATTAGACAATGATTATGCGGTATTAGCTTAAAACCAAACTACGGCAGAAAAGAGGCACCGAGACACAAGTAAGGTGTGTGAACTTTGCGTTTTAAAATGACAAGTTTGATTAATCTTGTTAAGAACAGTTAATTTTAACGTGTACAGTCAGCAGATGACCGGACACTGCTGGATAGGTTCTTACACCATCTTGTTTTTAGATAACCCGACTAACTAGCTCAACATGGAGAAAAAGTTCACACAAAAACAAAATAATGCAAACTGTGTGAATCATTTAAATACTTTAACTTCCTTATCAAACAGACGAGAAGAGAGGAGGGGGAGGGAGGAGAGAGAGCGAGGGAGGAGAGCGAGAGAGCGAGGAAGGAGAGTGAGGGAGGAGAGCGAGAGAGGAGAGCGAGCAGCAGCGAACGAGGGGGGAGGGAGGAGAGCAAGCAGCAGCGATCGAGGGGGGAGGGAGGAGAGCGTGCAGCAGCGAACGAGGGGGGAGGGAGGAGAGCGAGGGGGGAGGGAGGAGAGCGAGGGGGGAGGGAGGAGAGCGAGCAGCAGCGAACGAGGGGGGAGGGAGGAGAGCGAGCAGCAGCGAACGAGGGGGGAGGGAGGAGAGCGAGCAGCAGCGAACGAAGGGGGAGGGAGGAGAGCGAGCAGCAGCGAACGAGGGGGAGGGAGGAGAGCGAGCAGCAGCGAACGAGGGGGGAGGGAGGAGAGCGAGCAGCAGCGAACGAGGGGGGAGGGAGGAGAGCGAGCAGCAGCGAACGAGGGGGGAGGGAGGAGAACGAGCAGCAGCGAACGAAGGGGGAGGGAGGAGAGCGAGCGGGGGGGGAGGGAGGAGAGCTCGCGGGGGTAGGGAGGAGAGCTCGATCGGGGGGGAGGGAGGAGAGCGCGAGCGGGGGGGAGGGAGGAGAGCTCGATCGGGGGAGGGAGAGAGCGAGCGGGGGGCAGGGAGGAGAGAGCGAGCGGGGGGGAGGGAGGAGAGAGCGAGCGGGGGGAGGGAGGAGAGAGCGAGGGGGGGGAGGGAGGAGAGAGCGAGGGGGGGGAGGGAGGAGAGAGCGAGGGGAGAGGGAGGAGAGCGAGCGGGGGGAGGAGAGAGCGAGCGGGGGGAGGAGAGCGGAGAGAGCGCGCGGGGAGGAGAGCGGAGAGAGCGCACGGGGGGAGGGAGAAGAGAGGAGGGGGAGGGAGAAGAGAGGAGGGGGAGGGAGGAGAGCGATCGGGGGGGAGGGAGGAGAGCGCGATCGGGGGGAGGGAGGAGAGCGCGATCGGGGGGGAGGGAGGAGAGCGCGATCGGGGGGGAGGGAGGAGAGCGCGATGGGGGGGAGGGAGGAGAGCGCGATGGGGGGGGAGGGAGGAGAGAGCGAGCGGGGGGGGGAGGAGGAGAGAGCGAGCGGGGGTGAGGGAGGAGAGAGCGAGCGGGGGTGAGGGAGGAGAGAGCGAGCGGGGGTGAGGGAGGAGAGAGCGAGCGGGGGGGAGGGAGGAGAGCGCGAGCGGGGGGGAGGGAGGAGAGAGCGAGCGGGGGGAGGGAGGAGAGAGCGAGCGGGGGGGAGGGAGGAGAGAGCGAGCGGGGGGGAGGGAGGAGAGAGCGAGCGGGGGGAGGGAGGAGAGCGAGCGGGGGGGAGGGAGGAGAGAGCGAGCGGGGGGAGGGAGGAGAGAGCGAGGGGGGGAGGGAGGAGAGAGCGAGCGGGGGGAGGGAGGAGAGAGCGAGCGGGGGGAGGAGAGCGAGCGCGGGGGGGAGGGAGGAGAGAGCGCACGGGGGGAGGGAGAAGAGGAGGGGGAGGGAGAAGAGAGGAGGGGGAGGGAGGAGAACGAGCGGGGGGGAGGGAGGAGAGCGAGCGGGGAGAGGGAGGAGAGCGAGCGGGGGGAGGGAGGAGAGCGGGGGGGAGGGAAGCGAGCGGGCGGGGAGGGAGGAGAGCGAGCGGGGGGTGGGGGGGAGGGAGGAGAGCGAGCGGGGGGGGGAGGGAGGAGAGTGAGAGCAGGGTGGAGGGAGGAGAGAGCGAGCAGGGGGGAGGGAGGAGAGCACGCGGGGGGGGAGAGAGCGAGCGGGGGGGGGGAGAGAGCGAGCGGGGGGGGGAGAGAGCGAGCGGGGGGGGGGGAGAGAGCGAGCGGGGGGGAGGAGAGCGAGCGTGGGGAGGGAGGAGAGAGCGAGCGGGGGAGGGAGGAGAGCGAGCGGGGGGGAGGGAGGAGAGAGCGAGCGGGGGGGGGAGGGAGGAGAGAGCGAGCGGGGGGGGGGAAGAGTAGGGGGTTGGGGGGAGGGAGGAGAGCGAGCGGGGGGGGAGGAGAGTGAGAGCAGGGTGGAGGGAGGAGAGAGCGAGCAGGGGGGAGGGAGGAGAGCGCGCGGGGGGGAGAGAGCGAGCGGGGGGGGGGAGAGAGCGAGCGGGGGGGGGAGAGAGCGAGCGGGGGGGGGAGAGAGCGAGCGGGGGGGGGGAGAGAGCGAGCGGGGGGGAGGAGAGCGAGCGTGGGGAGGGAGGAGAGAGCGAGCGGGGGAGGGAGGAGAGCGAGCGGGGGGAGGGAGGAGAGCGAGCGGGGGGGAGGGAGGAGAGAGCGAGCGGGGGGGGGGGAGGGAGGAGAGAGCGAGCGGGGGGGGGAAGAGTAGGGGGGAGGGAGAAGAGGGGAGGGGGGGAGGGAGGAGAGAGGAGGGGGTGGAGGGGAGGAGAGAGGAGGGGGTGGAGGGGAGGAGAGAGGAGGGGGGAGGGAGAAGAGAGGAGGGGGGGAGGGAGAAGAGAGGAGGGGGGAGGGAGAAGAGAGGAGGGGGGAGGGAGAAGAGAGGAGGGGGGGAGGGAGAAGACGGGAGGGGGGGAGGGAGGGAGGAGACGGGACTACAAAACTGTAGGCAGACCAGAAGCACTTTTGTACTAAATAGAATTTGCAATATAGTACAGGATACAAATCTCTAGAATTAACAGAACTCATTTTAGTTATTTTGAGATTAAAGCTATTCTTACCGCTCCTCCTACAGCAGCTGTTCCAGTGGCTTTGTGAATTGCAACTACTTCCGGCTCATACTCAAGAGAATCAATCACAAATACATTTTTCTTGTCCTTCAGCAGGACAATCTATAAAAAGAGATGGGATAATTTTGCATTATAGAGGGCATGACTAAAATGTACCCAAATACAAAATAATGCAGGAAAATGATGCCCCCGAATAAATAACCTTATTTTTTAATGGCCAGATAACATTTTACTTAAATCTACACCTCCAAGACCTCACATTGGGTCCTTGATGTTAAGCAGGGCATGTTTAAGTCTTCAAATGCAGAGTAATAGCAGTCTCAAGTGCTGAGCGAGTATTTGGCATTAATCTTCAAGCTACAAATTAACAAAGATCTTGTATGCAACAAGTAATATACATTTCTTTTTAAAATCAGCCATATTCTAAAGCACAATCCACTAATAATATTAATGATCAAGAACTAGTCTCCTTCCAAAGTTATTTGTGCTCGGGTTGGAGGTGAGTTCCTAGGCTGAAGAGTATGCTCATATTCAGAATGCTATCTGGCTTACTGCCACAGGGTCACAATCTCCCAGAAAGCTTACATTGGACCAAGGCAATAGCTGGCAGCTAAGCCCCAGAGGGAATTTTTGACAACATTTTTTTTTTAATGATACTCCATATCAACCCAGTATGTTAAAAAAATTCAACAATTGTGATTTTCCTTAATATAAAAATAAAGTTGTCAAGTCCCATTTTGTTACATATATATTCTTGCACAGAGCCATCTCCAAGTAGCCCATATAGAACAGACGGGCTCATGCATGCAGAGGAGAGCTTTTCTTTGCAGCTGTGACCTATGAATATTCAAACGTATAAATTGTATTCGTCAAAACAAATGACTGGGATGAGAGCACTTCTTTACATATTGTATAAACACACACAAACAAAATCACTTTTGCCCTGACACACGTAAACTTAGAATATTCTAGTCAACATATAGTTCCTTAAAAAGAGGCAATCCAAGCAGCTTAAAAATAAATAAGATCTATATCTTTTTTTTTTAAATATAGGCAACCAGTGATGAACCTTTATTGAAAACTAATTACCTAAGCTGCCGATCAATTGGTTCTCCTGTGATCGATCAGAAAAATTCTGTTTCCCAGGGTTCACAAAATGGCTGCCTTTCAGTTTCAAATCAATTTTTCAGTCAGTGTAACTCAGCAGCTACAAAGTATCCTTAGATTACGAAGGTAACATTATCTATTGTTCCAGTTTACAGCTCAAACTGCTGGGAAGATTGGCAACAAATCATCACAAAAACAGAAAAAGTGTTAAAGATCTCTCACTGCTGGGTAGGTGGCTAAACCCTGCTATAGAAATTAATAGATGCCCAGTATATGAAAACTCATTAAAAATGGCACGGAGTTGAATGTTAAAAAAAAAAAAAAATTAAATGTTAAGTATTATCTAATACTACAAAACATACATGTAGGATATTGCTTGAATTGCTTAAATAAAGAAGAAAACATACCTGTCCAATGCATACTGCCACCGCATATCCACCAGAGCCCACAGCAACACACTTAGGCTGAACATCCAACTTTATAGCATCCTTAGAACTAGAGAAACAGATTCCATTAAACCGGCTAATTAACAATTAGTGTAATCATACATTTTAATATTAGAGGTGCGAAGGAGATGTTTCAATAAGGCTGTGGCCACGGTGCAGCGACACGCGCTCATGCTTGAGAGCGGTGACGTCACCAACTCTGAGCATGAGTGCTAGCCTGTCCTGCAGGAATTTGCGAGCGGGGGCGTAGCACATAAGTGATGGGGCGTGTCATTGCCAGGATCATGCGTGTGCGTTGACTGGTGCTGATTCGTTGTTTAAGGGTCCCCGTCTCCCCAAGCGCTGAGCATTGCAAAGCGCACGTGCGCACGTGGGGTGTACATGCGCATCGAATAACATTGATTCGATCGCAAAAAACATGCGTTGCTGCATCGTGGCCACAGCCTAAGGCCGCGCTTATAGTGCTGGCGACGGGACCAATGACATCACCCGTCACCACCAGCGAAAGTTATAATTTGTTTAGCGACAGTCGCGAGTGACGTCACTAAAGGGGGCGGGCCGCGCAATGTGATTGGTTTAGAGACAGTCATATGAGGCGACTGTCAAAATTTACCCGGCTTCCACATTTTTTAGACGTGACGTCGCTCTGTCACGCTTACTATAAGCTCTTGCGACGGAGTCAATTAATTTGTTTTGGAGCAACATTGCGTCGCCGTCGCGGGCACAATAAGCGCAGCCCTTGAGACCATGAAATGTAAAGATACTGCAGGACTGATTATCTTGCAAAATAAACCTTTATTTCTATAGGCTGCAAATCAGCAGTCGTTCCATGTAGGACCAAAGTTAGCCAATGAGTGGCATGTTTTAGGGGTTAAATGTAGGTTAAGGACTCCTTAAAAAAAGCTAGACTGCCAACCCTATAACATACATGTATATATTTTTCCTTAAGAACTTTCCATATACAAATATTAATGAACATCATTAGTAAATCAAATAAATACAAAGGACCAAATGAAGAGAAATTATTGTCTCTAAATGCAATGAATCTTTCAAAGCCAATTATATTTATAAATAGCTTAAATTGTAATTTTTTTTAAATGATTTCTTTTGGATCCACTTTGTGGGACTGTGTCTGTAATTCTGACAAACAGCCATACAGATAAAATTAGACGTAACCAAGTTGGATAAAAAAAAAAAAACACAAAAACACACACAAAAAAAATAAATAAAAAAACACAAACAACCACACACAATAAAAAAATAAAAGCGAAAAAACCTCCATTGACAAAATCTAAAAACAATAAAACTGTACCTGTAGTCTTTGCTGGTCACATTGGTATAACGCACAGTGTCATCCATACTACAAGTCACCAGCTGATTGGAATCATCCATAGCCATGCTGGACACCTGGTTTGAATGTCCTTTCCCAGTGAAAGTATTATTCTCTCCAGTCTCAGCATCCCAATAATGTATACAAAACAATGAAGGAAAATTGTGGTTGGCTGGGGAAAAAAAATTGTAGAGACATCTAGATGGTTCTGGGGTCTGCAGGCAGCACACCTCACAATGAACCAAAAACAAACCAACTAGAAGTGGTGGATCAGGCGGCAATGGGCAATTTCATCCAAAAACAGCCCCAGCAGCCGGTTTGTCAAATACCGAATAAGCCCCTAAAACTGAAAACAAACTATATCTATTAAAATGCATTTGTCAAAGCACAGCTACATGAAGCTTGAGATCGAGGTCTTCTCTATGCAACTGCTCACTGAATAGGACACAACATTCTTTGTAGCCAGAAGTAAAATCTGTGAATTTCAGCGCAATAAGCCCCCCCCACCCCCTCAAATCAGCAAATGGATTATTAATTATAACAAATCTAACAAAATATTCAATTAAATAGATGAGAAATATAAACATTTGTAAGAACAGGAGGAATACATTTAACCTTTAGGCTACACATAGTGCCGGCGTTGTCAGGCTGCGGTCGCTGGAAAAATCAAATTGAGATGACTTCCAGCGATCGCGACCAAGTCGTCTCTCCGCGCTTACTTTAAGTGCACGTGACGGTGGCAATGCATTTGTTTTGACGTGACGTCACGGTCGCCGGCACTATAAGCGCAGCCTTAGTTTTTACTGGCCTAAAGAATTGACTCTCCCACAAACGCATTTTTTGTATTTTTTTGGGCCTTCAAATTATCACTAGAACGTTTTTAGCTCACACCTTCATAGACAAATGTAAGGCTACGGGCCCCAGTGTCTGCTGCTGCACGGGCTCTGGCAGGCTGGTGGCGCGTGCAGCTGTGATCTGTGGCTGAGATGCAGAAATTTGCGACGGGGGACGTGATGGGGGTGCGGCCATGAAATCACCCAGATGGTTCGCCCTCATTGGCTGAACCACCAGGGGGGTTGGGGGAGGGAGGGGCATGGCCAGCGCTCTGATGCCTGTTCTGAAGTCAATTTTCTTGTCTTCAGAAAAATCTTGTTGAGCAACGTGGCGGCCAAGCTAGTGCCCCATTGAGAGGCTTTCTTGTTCCTGCAGCATGTACTGGGGACCTAGCCTAAGGTAACTACTGCACACACGGTCTAAAGAAAGAGTAGGGAGAGCATGAACACAAAAAAAAAAAAAGCCATGACCAAAAAACCCCCATACAAAACAAAAAAACAGTTTGAGAGCACAGCCCAGTCACTGCATGACTACCACACATGAAAACATTTTAAAACAGATATGTTTGTAAACTTTACCAAGTTTAGCTAGTCTAAACACCATATCCTAAAACATTACAAGTGCTTCCCGAAAAAGGATATTGATATGGCCATCGTGGCTGCCGGTGAAAATTTGGGATCGTCCATCATTTTTGTGTATGGTCATACATTGAATCGACTTGCTATGTCCCTGTAAACAAATGCATGCATGTTAAATACTTATTAGCAATTATGCACTCTATGTTGGACAGGAAACTACTGCATTATCATACTTGCATAGACTTTAATTATAAAGTTATTACTTTAAAAATAGTTTCCTAATATAGATAAAAGCATTATTTTAGGAAGCTAAAAGGCAGAACAAGAAATTCAACCTGGATTAACCAATGCAGCAAACACAATAATAAAATAAGAACAAGGGGGAGTGAGGGGTTAATAAAACAGTCTAAAGGTATAAATAAAATTCTAGCACATCCAACCCTCCTAAGTAAAGGAGGCTGGGAACAGCAGGGGGGAGGGGGTGGAGGAAATGGAAGTATATAATATAATCCACTATACTCACACGGCCAAGTGCAAGTACATACAGAACAAGAGGTATCTGTAGTAATCCAGCCCTCCAGTGGCAATCTGAGCAGCAAGATGTGGTGGTTGGATATTGGGGCCTTTATATAGTTGAATGTGATGGGATATTGTTCCACTTTATTTATCACCCATCAGTCCTTTCACCACTCCTGTTATGGTTGTTAGTTTTATTCCTTTGCTGTATTTTGTCCCCATGAAGTCATCTGCTTATTTGTAGTTCCATTGTTTTTCTTCATTTAACATTTTTTTCTATCTCACTACACATCTTTTGATTAGTGGTCTGACCTATTTGGTCAACTTGGGCTTGTCCACCCAAATGTCATTCTTAGCCTTATAACTTTTGGTGTTGTTTTTTAATTACTGTATCTGCTTCTAGCATTTTAGATCATTATGTATAAAGTTTTGTATTATTTTAAGAGAATTGTATTTTGAGACAGTTTTTGCCCATTTATGGGCTTACTTTATGTGTATATGTACACTTACTTTCATTATGTGTATTATTATGTAAATCAGATCACATTGTTTGTCTTAAGTTATGGTCTGTCCAAACTGTATATACTAGAGACTAATGCCTTAGGTTTATCACACAGTGATGTTATATTCTCAATGTTATGAAGTCTTAATGTCACAGAAGTCATCAGTGACTGATTTCCCTGACCCTTAATTTATAGGGGTTTTTTTTCTGAGTAACCCCAAGGGTTAATAGAGAACCCTATACCAGTGTGTTCTGTCTGCCGAACTAAACCTGCTACATAAGGTTTAGTTGTGATATTAGCATATGTGCAAAAAACTGAGAGACTTAATGGAGGCTCGTTTAGCCTCTCCTCCTCCCACTTTCACACAGGTGCGAGCAGTATTGCAATTAGCATTGGAGTGTATATATTGTGCACGGACCCCACATTAGTTATCTTTGAGCCTGAGGAAGCCAAAGTACCTGCGAAACGCGTAGCTCTTTCCAGTTGGACGTCTTTTGACCCGCAGAGGCTCCAGTGGAGGTTGCGAGCAGACGCACGCAATCACCACACTTCCTTGCTCTCCAGATGGGTCGGCAAGGATTTTTGTTGCAGGGCTCACAACTACACTACGGGCGCTGATTTGGGAGTTTTTTTTATTTTTATATGTGAGTTTTATTTATCTACACTATTAAATGTGTTGATCTGATTTTAAAACACTTGCTTCATCATCTTTGCACTACACCACACGGGAGTCAATGGGAAGCATGGCGCAGTGAAGATTCCATTTGAGAGAAGATTTTCTGCCAGCAACCACCACATCTTGCTGCTCAGATTGCCACTGGAGGGCTGGATTACTACAGATACCTCTTGTTCTGTATGTACTTGCACTTGGCCGTGTGAGTATGGTGGATTATATTATACACTTCCATTTCCTCCACTGAAAAAGCAAAATATAATTGGGATATGCCAAAATTTGGGATATGTTAATATGAACTCAAGTTAATATACAACTACACAAAGCTGCTTTGCCCTATCGTTATAGAATTGCTTAGCTTTGCTTATCAGTGTTCACATAGCGTATTCTCTGGATTCTCTGTTAGCACTGGCAGCTTATTACTGATGTACTTGGACTTTTTGTGATTTTGTTTACACTGGCAGTCCATTGCCTAAGGTTTGGCTGGTTTGCAATTGCCAATTAGCTGACTGGTTGCTGTGATCTGAGTGTTGATCGCACATATAGGGTTATCTTGGGTCTTTTCTTACACTTAGGAGGTGTTTATTTCCAGGGTCCAAGGGACGCACCATTGATCCGTTTATCATTGAGAACAGGCCTATAGAAGGGGCTCATCCCCCGAAACGTTGCCCCCCTTATTCCCCATGTTTTTGTTCTCTCCCTTCTTTCCTTGTCCGTCCATATTTCCCTCCCCCTACCTTCCTTTACCCCATTTCCTCCCCCTCCCCATGCGGCATACCCGTGTTATGTTTGTCACGTGTGCGACCCATTATACTTTCAACATTTTCAGAATGCAGTTGTATATTAACTTGAGTTCATATTAAAAACGTATTTGGCATATTCGAATTATATCTTGCTTTTTGAGTGCTGGGAACTTATTTATATTTCACTGTATATTCTGTAGTTCTGCTCAAATCCAACAACTCCATGTAAACTCATGAATTAATAAAAAATGTCAGTTTCCTGCTTACATGAATGTGTAGCCATGTATCCTCTTGGCTACTAATCTGCCCTCGTGAGTAAAGGTGGCGACACGATTGTGCATCTAATGAATAGCCAGTTGCCACATATATCACTTTCTTATCTATTATCAACAGGGGAAGAGGAATGAGCTTGTCACAGTTCACACTGTGTCTCTAGCTATACTCTTATGCAGTTCATAAGAGCTCCAGAATTCTGGGCTGATCACAGTCCTGTTACTTCTTGTACTAATCTGCCCTCCCCAACACATAAGCCCTGCGCATGCAGTGTTAGGGTTAAATCTATGCCCTTGCTGCTGCTGCAGCAGCAGTAGTAAACAACTCCCTTGAGTGTCAGGGGGGTGGGCCTAAGGCCGGTGTGCTGCCCTATCAGGAGCTCAGACATGGGTACAAAAGGGGCTGCAGATCCAAATTTAGAGGGTTCTGTGCTGAGAGATGGAAGTGTGGAGCCAGGGCTCTGGTCTCCTTCCTTCCCCTCCGCAGGGGAGTGGGATATTACCCCTTAGGCCTCGGGCATGGTCAGCGCGTAATGCTGAGGCGTGCTGGTGCTTATCAGTGAGCCCCTATAGCCCCAATGAGAGCGGCTTTAGTAGGGGCTCGCCTACGCTTCCGCAAGCGTGCGGAAGCGTAGGTCTTATACAAAATTTAGATTTGGCGCTCGCCGGTCACGTGAGCGGTTCGCCCAATGAGGGCGAAGCAGCTCTGTGACGTCACTGGCCCGCCCCCCCAACACGCCCCCGGACCAAGGCCAGGGAAAGCACTCATTTTCCCTCAGCCTCCGCGCGCCTCAGCACAGGAGAAGGCACCATGGACACAGCCTAACTCCACCAGGGATTAAGGAAGCAAAGGAGAGACCATTGGGGCCTCAAGCTCCTTAAGTCGATTCCAGGGACCAGAGAGAAAGAACAGAGTGTACATGTTGGTATGCTATATGAAGAATAAAGAACCATCCTTTGTTTTATACTCCTGCCTGAGACTGCAGTTTATCAGGGGTAGTGCAAGAGGGTTTTCCTGCAGGAACTGCACCCAGCTTTGTTGGGGCCTGCTGGAGATGGAGGCGCTGCACCAAGTGAAGAACCGAGAAGAACGCTAAAGTCTGTCCTGTTAGTCCCCAACTACCACAAGCGGACACTCTGTATCCTGTGAGCAGCACAACACCAGGTAGCAGTGAAATCTCCCAGAGGGTGGGGGAACACCTGTTACATATGTAATACTCCCCATATAATCAAGCAACCTTAAAAATGATACAAAAACAGCCAAGAAGCTTAATGAACAATGTGGCAGGACTTCTCTTACTAATAATGATAATAAACACAGATAACTTATGAGCTACTAAAATAACAGAACCAAAAACACAGAATAAAACTATTTGAGCTCAAGCAAGAGTAAAACCCAGAAAAGTACAATCCTTGCTTTAGTAGCAAGAATGTTTTTAGAGCTTTCAAAAATTCACCACATTTGGTTAGTTAAATGTGCAGCACAGTCCCACTTAGGAATACAGAATTAGGCTGCAATGAGGAGAAAACATTCCGTATTGTAACACTTTCTGAAGCACATTCAGTGCTGGACAGGACAATTACTTGCTAATTATTCACCTCACTGAAATGGTTGCAAAAAACTGAAGTGCTAACCCAAGGCCAAAAGAGTGCACGAACTCCAGAACAAGTCTACTTTACTGTACTTTGCACAAAAAGCTGCTTGGCTACCGTTAACGGACCCCTAATGTTCCCGGAGGACATCAGATTGGCGATCCCTCCCTTTACATATTGGATATGAAAGTTCACGCCTCTACCACTTTAATTTGGTGCAACTGTTGGATTTGAACAAGTGCAGGATAGGCCCAGCTTGACATTTAGAACCAGATTTACATCACATAACCATATTTAACGTGGTTTATTTAACGGTGTTCGTTAAAAGTTTGTATGCGCTGCATATTGCACACGGTCCCTGTAAGTGTAAAGCGCTTGGAGTCTCATTGTGAGAAAAAGAGCTACATGAAATAAAGTTGTTAATAATATGCAGGGATGCTCCAAAACACACACAAAAAAAAATGCATTTTGTAGCAAACTAGACTTAATTTACTTAATATCTAAAATCTGCAGCAACAAAGACGGAAAATGCAAACCAAGAGTACAACAGATGTTGTGATTAGTGACTGACTCCGCTCAACAAGATTGGGGAAAAAAACAATCATTTGTGTTGGAATGAATACTAGTGTTAAAATAGCTGCACAAAAAAAAAAACAGGCATTTTGGAGGAGTGTGCACAATAAGTTTAAAATGAAGCCCAAACAAACAAGTTGTTGTCAATAACTAATTAAGGAGTCTCCAGTTTCAAACAAGAATGCTGTTTTTCATACTATACCTTGATTACACGTAAAGGTTTATTTGGGTTATTCTTGTCCAAATAGTTGATGTAGCCAGACAGAGAAATACTCAGCAAGTACTCTTTCTGCCATAAGCATCCCAATTGCTGATCGAGCACATCTGACCCAAGCTTGAATGTGGTGACTGCTGCGTTAGCTGCCACATCCCAAATCTTTGCTGTTTTATCGCCAGATGAAGAAAGCAAATGAGCACTATCAGCACTCCAGCTAATCTGTAATAAAACAAAAAATCATGAGTATCCAAAGCTGCGTTATAGCTGCTCAACATTCTCCTTCAATTAACCTTTAAAATAACTATATAAAAAAAATATATATATATATTTATTTTTTTATAAGTCACAGACACTTAATTTCTATTGCACAAAATAGCATTAAAAAATAAATAATAACACAGCAAAAGTGAAAGAAAAACCACCAAATGCTGGTTCAAAATGTGTTTACAATTAAAACAGACAATTCCTGCTTTTAACGTAGTGTCACATATATTGAAATTGCCAAGGCATAAAAGCACCTAGTTTGAGAATACAAGCTCTACAATATTTGAAAAAAATAAAATAAAAAAATAAAAAAAAAATTCAGGCGCCATAGTTAAAGATCGCACTTGTTTTGGCATGACATGCTTATTCACGGATTCCGATTTTATATTTCAGATACAAATTATAAAAGGTAATGTTAACTGATCCACATTTGCGCGAAAATTGCAGAAGAGAGAAAAGTTTCAATTTGCTCTTCTTCGCATTATAACACTTCGTTACAATTTTGGCCAGTGAACCAATTTCAAAATTGGGGAGTATCTATAGGTAGTGTCACGTACATCTCAGGAGATGCTCCTTGTTTTGTAGCTGCTATATCTTGCTCCAGTTTTTCCCGTTTATTTGCGTGAAAGGAAAGCCACCTGGTCTGAGGTAGTGTTAACGACTGTCAAAAAATCTGCTTACATCTGGGGCAGATGGTTGTGGAAACCACCATCTTACAGATGATGCAACAAAGCAAAACAATGGAGAAGCGGCACCATGTGGACACATTTCCCCTAATAGCCTCTTTGGGTAATGTGAATTTGAAACTATAGATAACATTCCTTTTTGAGAACAAGAATAATTTGTTGAATATCCAATATATTTAAAATGATGGATACATTTAAATATTACTCTCTCGTGAAGCCACAGTAAATGGCTTCAAAATTTATGTGGGAAAAAATAAAAGGAAATTAAACAGGACTTACTGCATAAATTCCTCCATCGTGGGCTTTAGCTCCTCCAAGTGCACACACTTTTTCTCCTGTCTTACCATCGTAAAGAAAAATCTATAAAGAGATTAAGATGCAGTGTAAGTACCATATGGAGACAGGAAAACATGTTCGGATAAACCGTTTACTGTATTCAACTTTTAAAACTCACGCAAAGTGAACATCTGAAGAACCCAGTTCCACGCAAAGTGTATCCCAAAAATGTTTGTAAACATTCTAAAAGAAAACCTGAGATTGGTTTTACAGCATGTACCTGTATTAGAACTATTTCCCCCCCACCCTTTCCTAATTGGCCACATATGCAGCACACATCCATAAATCTTATTGACCTTATCACTGGGATGGAAGATAGTGACAATCCCTCCCATATTAAAAATAAAAACTAAAGGAAAAAGCTCCCGGCTTTCGAAAAAATGATTGAAATGTTTGTATGTTTGCATATTTGTAATCAAAACACTGAGTTTAAGTTTTTTTTTGTAACCTGGCACTGCCATTAGTTCAGGGTGACGTTAAAAGCCCCGGATGGAGCTCGGATTACCGAAACGCATAGTGGTTAACTTGCGGCGGTGCTTTCAACAAATGTGGTGAAGTCAAACGAACGTCTAGTAATCTGGGAAGAAGCTGGCATCCATGCAATGCCAATCTACATGACAGCTAGCAGGACCCAGAGCGAGACTCCCAGGCTTAAACACTCAAAGTAACAAGATAGCCAAGACAGCATCTTGCGCTCCCCATTGCACTAGGTACATTGGAGCAACCGATATTGAGATCCTTACCGTACATACAAGTGAGAATTGTGTGCTATGACTGCTTTCAAAAATGTGTCTTATACCAACATTAATGTTTGTACGGTTTTTTTTTTCTTCATTTTATTCGAGGATACCCTAGTGGAAAACCCAAGCCCTGAGGCTACGGCCCCAGTACTCACTGCTGCACGCGCGCCTTCCGGCATGTGCACATATTACAGCTGCGATCTGCGGTCTGTAGGGGAACGATGGGATGCGCGAGGGGAAGGGGGCGCAGCCATGGCAGGGCAGATCTGCCCTTCCATTAGCTGCCCGCCGAGCACGGGAAGACAAAATTCTCGTCTTCCCTGCCGGCGTACGCACCATCGTGAGAGGGGAGCGCACACACAAGGAGCTGCTGGGGCCTGCCTGACTAGAGGCGAGTGTCTGGTGTGCGCCGCCGTGACCACTGGGGACCCTAAGGACTGATCAAGCAACTGAAAAATACAAACAAAGTCCATATACTCCAATCTGTATTTTATATACATACATATCTTACAATTTATATTTTACAGGCAGTAACTTCACCTGTGGGATGTTGTGTTGGGCACACTTGTATACAGTTTTAGTATTAAATGGAAGTGCACCATTCAACATGCAAACACAAAGTAGCGTTCATCTTTGTGTAAAATTATTAGTGGGACAATAAGTCAAATATATGAGAACATTTCCATCTGCATCTTCGATGTGTATTGTATTTGACAAGTGAGGAATTTCGAGTAGCTAGGTCATTAAGTTGTACAGAAGCGCATGGAAATGCCTATCACTACCTACACCAAAATGTGGCATATGCAACGATCAAGCTATTGAACTAAAATGTGAGGAAACCCAGAAATAAATCTGAATGACTAGAACATGATCAAATGTGTCAGTAATTGACTCCCTGCCTCCCAAAGAAAATGCGTTATCATTTCAGGCCATCTTACCTGACCATCTGCGCTAGCTGAAGCAAATCTGTTGCCATCGGGAGAAAACCTCACGCAGTTAACAAAGCGGGCATGGTCCTATTTAGAAAAATCATGTATTTAAAAACATTTTAAAAAACAAAAAACATTGAAGATGATATAGATACACACATACAAACCTAATGGGTATGTCAAATGGAACACCAATATTAGAGCCAAAGAGAGTGTCTTTTATACACTTCTCTGTATTATGAAACTGGTAATCCAACACTTCTACAATGAAATAAAGGATTCTCACAATAGGTAAAACAGACTTCTAGATGGTATAGATTCCGAAGTCATAACCATATTTTGTGCCGCCCAAGTGAGAGCAGATTGTGTGAATCGCTTTGAAGCAGGGCAGATAAATTAAGGCTTGGTGAAACATTCATTTAGGAAATGTGCTACATTACCTTCTCAAGTACAATACTAATAATTAATTTACAGATGCAAGTATCACTGTCCTACTTTTACTTGAAAGGATTGATTGCACGTACTCGGAATAGGTAGTAGATAATCTTACAAAAGAGAAAAGGGAATGCAGCTCACATTAGATACAACTCAAGCTGGTTATGGGAACTGGTAACAATAAAAACAATCTCAGGGAAAAAACATGCATGCACACTTCTTTAATGGCACATTTTTACACCATTTTGAAATTATATAAAGGTATTTTAGAGAGGCAAGGCTAGGGTTAGCATCAGTAACTAATCATTGGTTTGTCCTCTCGCTTACGCAGACGTTACATTTTGTAAAAGTTTTTCTGTACAGGCAACAGCCATGTATGTGTTCGACTAACTTGGACAGTTGTTAAAAGTTCACACAAGCATGGACTGGACAAGTAAGCTGTATTTATATATTTAAAGAACCAGAATGTATGATGGAGCTGCTTATACAGGGATCTTGTCTGTAAAAGGGGAGGTTTTACTGCAACGTTTAAAAATACTCTGCGATATTGCTGTAATCATATTACAACTCACCTTGGCAAACGTAAATATTGCTATATATGAATTTCATGAAGCTCATTAGCATTAAAATGATCCCTTGTAATATCAAAGCTCTTCACAGTATAGCGGAGATTCATAAAAGGTGTATCTAATTTCAGTGCACAGAAACCCATAATTTCAAAATCTCTCTGCCGCTACAATACTGATCAGTACGGTGTTTAATAATGTATAGACAGACAGACTATTTAATGACAGATTGGGTATCCACATAAACAATACATTGAATTTGTTTTTTTTACTTTGGAACACCAAAGCGGCTTTATATTTGGCAGAACTATCCTCAAACACAGAAAGCTGCTAACATAATTAAGTATTTTTGAATTTTAGTTCGATACAAGCGCCATACTGTGTAAGCATGAATAATTAAGACAGCTAACACAGTTGCAAGGAAAGCACCAGGGACATGAATAGCAAAGATATACTGTAGTCAGGAAAACAAAAACATGAATGATGTGAGCTGTATTTGCCCAGAGGATGCAGACCACATCTGATCATGAACACTTATCACCGTAAATGGCCTAATTCAATGTGACAGAGTAAAAGTTCAATCTCTCTAACGAGACCTGATTTTGTCACTCCAATGTGTATGTTTGCTAATGACATCCCCATGCTTTTCTTGTGAATAATAAAACGGTGAGCACAACATCTCCCGTGGTGAGATTCCAGGCTTTTAATGAGCTCTGCATCTGTGCCTTGAGTTGAGACTACACTATTACTACATGAGTTTGCGACCATCAAATCAGAAGTTAACAGGGTTATCAGATAAAAATCAGCAGCCTGTCAATCTGAAGGAGAAATAGCATGCTCAGTAGACACCCCTCTGCTAAGAATGTATTTATTTTACAGCCTCAATAAGTATAGTACAGGCATACCCCGCATTAACTTACGCAATGGGACCGGAGCATGTATGTAAAGCGAAAATGTACTTAAAGTGAAACACTACCTTTTTTCCACTTTACAATGCATGTACTGTACTGCAATCGTCATATACGTGCATAACTGATGTAACTGACGCATTTGTAACAGGCTCTATAGTCTCCCCGCTTGCGCACAGCTTCGGTACAGGTAGGGAGCTGGTATTGCTGTTCAGGACGTGCTGACAGGCGCATGCGTGCACTGCCGTTTCCCTATTGGGTGATATGTCCTTACTCGCGAGTGTACTTAAAGTGAGTGTCCTTAAACCGGGGTATGCCTGTACTGTAAAGATCTGCAAGCTTCCATCAAGACTGCTTTTCCTCAAAATTTATCATGGACTTTATACAAAAAAAAAAATATATATACTATGGCAGAGAAGATATGTTTATTAGATGCTTAGAGATACCACATACCTGTATGTTTTTTTTAAAGAAGGGGCCTGTAAACCTTAATTCAAGAATCTAGGTACAGTACCAAATACATTTCCTATTTGTATTATGGATAGGAGCTCTGTGCACCCTTATGTAGATCCACACTATATACTGTACAGCATTAGGCAACACAAACAATGTGGAACGCCTTTATGGATGAGGGAAGCAGTCAAACAGAGCTTTAAGACCGAAGTGAATGTCACATGCCAAACTCACTGTATACCTTTTCAGTCCTAATTAAAAAAAAAAAAAAAGTCAACAATTAACTCTTTAGAGAATTAAAAAAAAATCTCAATCCAGTATCGTCCACTAGATCAGGGATGGCCAACTCCAGTCCTCCAGAGCCACCACCATCCACGGTTCCTTCAGAACAGGTTGCCCAGTCATTCTGACGGAGCCACCTGTGCTGATGCAGGGATATCCTTAAAACCTGTACTCTTAGTAGTCCTTGATGACTGGAGTGCAACCCCGCACCAGATTATGTACTATATTAGGGCAACATTCAAAAATCTACTATCTTCCAAACTACATATCCTTCCCTTGGCTCTTCCTGTAATTTACTTAGTCTCACATTTTCCACATTCCAAAATTCTTCCTCTCACAAACCCTTGGGTGTTGCCTCAAACGTCGGATGACACATCAAGTTATGTATTGCTCAACTTCGAACCTAAACTTGAAATACTCAGACAAAGCGAGAGCGATTATGGCTTTTATGCACAGTAAGCACATTCTTAATACTGCTGCTGAAACAATTCAGGTATCAGGTCCGCCATTTCCCACTCCCTTCACAAATAAAACCATCAGCCGAGTATGACAGGGCAAACGGTCTCACAAATGGAAACTCACACTTATAGTAAACTTAAATTTGAAGGGTGGTCCCTCGAAGAATGCAGAGCAGTTATCGTCACTGCCGGTCACCAGACGATAGGGTCTTGTCTGTTTGAGGTCCACGGTGTTGATGACTTTGTTGTGACCTGTAATTTCTCCCACTGATGAGCCAGAGTCCCAAAGGAAAACTGAACCAAATCTTAAAAGAAGAATCAAAAGACAAGAATTAAAAAAAAAAGTCTAAACTAAGAGCACACATAAAGGAATTGTAAAATTACAAATAGAAGTGAGCAAAGGCTTCATGGACCAGAATTCCAGATTATTGCCCAAGGACTAGGCTCCTTTCCATCCTTTAGTGAAATAAACATTTCCGCAAAACGTTTAGGAATTAAAGGCCTGAGTAAACTGACCCAAAAGCATGTATTATGCAATGCTGTCAAATAATTCGTTGCATTTAGTGTGAACCATGCACACAGCTATGCAGCCTGTATGAACATGGAGCAGATTTAAGATGGAGACTTGAATATAAAAGAAGTGATAAATGCATTAAACAAAGTAAACACAAGGACAACCTAAATCAATTTCACCAAATAGCTTACAAATCAAAAAAGTGTATGATGGAAAACATACAGAAACAGTAAGAATAAATGCGAGTGCAATAGGGACCCCCCAGCGCAGGGCACAGAATTTGGGAGCATTTCTTGAGGTGCAGGTATACTATATTACTGGTATTTCTTAGCCATTGAAATTATCCTTTTTGACAGGGCTTTGAAGAGATGGGGAGAAACTAAAAGTGGTAAATACTGATAGGAATTGAATCCCAGAGAGAGGGGAGTGAGAGAAGCTTTAAGTGTGGATCAGCAGGAGCAGTAGAAACAAGGGGAACACAAAGGAGACCACTTTCAGCAGAGTGGAACCAAGTATACAGGTAATGTAAGGCAGAGCAAGGGAACATTTGTATTTAATGCATGCATGTGAATCAAAGAAAGTTGGAGCAGGCACTGAACAAAGTGAAAAGTGAAACCATTTAAGAAACATTGATAATAGATTACAGGAAGGAAAGTTGGAAAAGGGGTCCCAGATAGAAGGGTGGTATAGTCAAAGCAGGAGAGGATACTAGCATGCAAGACAAGGGGCAGAATACAACATTGTTGTAGACACACACACACACACTTTTATTGCTAAAAAGTTGACACTAGGTTACAAAGGTTGACATTTATTAACAGATATACAACACTGGAATGTGAAAACTGTAAGATAAGGCTGGTACTGAGGAAGGACACTGTCTTGTAACACAAGGCAAGGAGGAGTATATTATGGTTTATATCTTTGGAATATGGCAAGACTGATTTAGAGAAAAAATATTAAAAAAAAGTATTTTGAAACAGTATCAGGAGTGAACTATAGAAAAGTTGTTATAAAACATTGGTGTGATTAGTATGAATGATGAATAGGACCCAAATGATGCAACTATGAATAGTAAAGAAATGTAATCTTTTATTGCAATTGCTTTGTGATCATTCTGTACATCCAACTTTTACCCTGCACTTCTAGTGCAGCAATAATTTAGACAGGAGAAAACCCATCTAGGATTTTATTTATACAGGGAAGCTATAAACATTTTATCCAGGAAGTCTTCCAATGTAAACAAATCCACTGTAGAGTTTTGAGGAGTGTTAAGTAAGCGTATGGCAGTGTGTCTTCAAATAAAATGTCCTCCTCTTTGTTTTGTTCATAAAGTACTTATGTCCACATTAATTTTAAGAGTGCAGCACATCAAGGTCCACATTTACCAAGTGGTGCTATACCATAAGACACCTTCCAGTACCAGCAGGCCTCTTACAGTCCACTCACATCAATGTGATTTCAGGTGTTTGAAGCAGTCATGCTTTTGCATCGCTTATAAAGTATATAATAAGCATAAATTATATGTGGCCCAAAAAGGAAATAGAAATATTCAGTCAAAAATGAAAGTCTTTTAAAAAAATATATATATATGTTTTGTCCGGTATATTGAAGCACCTCTACGAGAGCAGAAATCAATGATGTGATAAAGTCTACTGTACAATAAAGGACAAAGAGTACTCTTGTAATCAAGCTAATTAACAGATTCAAGACCTTATTTCAGATGTAGACCCTGGGTTGAATACAAAACTAGAATACTAAAAAAGGTGAAGGTCATTAATTAGTTCAGTTTGATCACAGGAGTATACTTGATTTCCGGGTTACAGCTTAGAAGCCAGAAAGGGGGAAAAAATAAAATATATTCCATGTCCACATCTACATTAATATTGTATTATTCAAGAGCTTACTGAAGCACAATATCCATTTTAGACAGTGTTAATGCAATTAAATAAAATACTCACATTTTTAAAAGAGTGCTGCCACCTACACATCTGAGACACTAATTTAATAAAATATCGGAGGCAATGAAACTATTGCCTCCCCCCAAAAAAACAGAGCATGTTGACAGTTCAGAAGCGATCAAGATGTTAAAATTGGTTCATCACTGGAAAAGCATTGCAGGAGCATGCAGCCATTAACAAAATTATTACAATTTCAATATGCAAACCATTTACTGAAAGGAGTTTGCAACATACTGTGCCCTTGGGCAAGGAAGAGTGTGAAGGGGAACTTCAAATATAAAGATTGCATATAAAGCAATCTATATTATGTTTGAAAGATACTCTACTGCAAGGTTTTTATAAGCTTTTTTACTTCTTTAAAAGGGAGAATGACAAATGTTCATAGAAGAAGAGATCCACAGTAATGACTCAAGTCACTAATGGAAATGGTTTTCTTCCCTGGGGCCTTGAGGAATAATATAGCCTCTTTCTACTGTGTTCCAACAGTAAGAACCAAAACACACAGGCCCGCCTCCCCCACAGAATAGCTAGCTTGAATATTGTCAAGTGTTTTGAGTCATTACAGAAGAGTTCATGTATCGCTTTCTAAATTGAAAGATTTTCTACCAACGCCATTGTCTCTTTCTACCCACTGGAAGTAAGGCCTCGTTCAGGGTGGCAGAAACAGGAGGTGGAGGGCGCGGGTCCGTCAGCTGGGCGATATGTGTGCACATCATCCACAGCAGACCTTTTCAAGCGTTCATGAGGCGGGTCTACAGACCTCAGCTTAGGGATGGGTGTTGCTCTGTTCAAATCATTTTCAAGAATGATGATTGGCTAACGAAATACCAGTGACCCTGCTGCAGCTTGAAAAAACAACTTGAGTTGTTTATGCAAACTGTAGCAAGCGTCAACTCCGTACTTCGGCGACAGGGTAGCTTCTACCCTGACAACCGCTATTGAGTTTAAACACTTTGTTTCGGACTTGCGCGCTGAACACGGCCTAAGGAGTAAACATGGTGATGAGTTAGTCTAAGTCCCCGGTGGTGGCTCCTGCACGCGCACCTGGCGTCCCCTGCACGCGCACCTGGCGTCCCCTGCACAGCTTAAAATCGTGATCTGCGGACTGTAGGGAGCGATGTGAAGAGCGGCAAAAACAGAGGGGGGGGGGGGGGGGCGCAGCCCAGAAGCTCAAAGCACTGCACTCCCATTGGTCTAAGCTATCTGCCCTCGTATTGGCTCCCAGCGCACCACGTGACCACACTAGTGTTGCCTCCCCTGCTGGCTGACGCAATAAGACATTGGGGCCTGCCTAATTGAAGTTAGTGACGGGTGTGCTTCCGTCACCACCGGGGACCTAGACCAAGCCAGTAATTCAAGCTGCTATGGTAACAAAACCAAGATTAAAGCAGCAGTCCAAGCTACAGAGATATAGATATAGATATATTCCCTGTAATATGTGCATCAAAACAAACCGCATAATGATAAGTAATTACAGTTGTAGATTGATCCATTCTACTGTGATCGATCGGCAAAGATTCGGCTTTGGGGTTCACTAAATGGCGATCAGTGCCGCAGAAGAGGACCAAAGATGCAAAGTTCTGTGGGGAAGATTATGTGACCAGGCAGTCACTTGATACAATTGGTGCACTGCTAGAGGGGACAGGGCTCAAAAAGGGGTGTGCCAGATCCTGTTTCAGAAGAGGAAGGGGGGATGTGACTTTGTAAATGGTTGCTATAGAAACAAAAAATGCTTATTACATTATAATACATTAAAAATGCGATTTAAGTTTAAAAAAAATGCTACAAGTATTTTCTCACAGTACAGAACCGATTTATTAAAAAAAAAATACAAACACATGTACGATATTCTTGGTCTGCAGCTTTAAGAAATAAAGCTATACTCAAGTCGTTTTATAAATAAGCGTCCTCTTCCAAGCCATAGACACATTTAAAATGTGTATTTTCTGTATTTGTTTGGAAATTTGGCAGAAAAAAAGCTAAGTTTGCCAATCTGCAAGTCCATAAGAACTAGCAATCATTTCTGCACAATGGTAACTAAAAATAATCCTTTCAAATTTTATTTTTGTTAGTTAAAAAAGCACTGAAAAATAAAAACTACAACCCAACACTAAAAAGTGTGCATACAGACAACGAATTAGTGTATGCACTGTGTATTTGATGCAAACGAATAAGTGTGTGTGTGCAATAAAAGTTGCAGAGCCTACAAAGAGCAGAGACAATTTGTGCTATATGTTAATAGTATTAGATGGTTGTATAAAAGATTATTCTGAATTCATGGCTCTTCATATTTTAGAAGAAAGGGTGGGGAGCCATGTTGGTCCTTTCGTCCATGTAGTAAAGGTTGGAGAGGGAGAAGACGGTAGGATACCTTGTTAATTGGATCAACAAGTAGTTGATAAATTACAAGCTTTTGAAGCTCTCTGGGTCCTTCATCCAATTAAGGACCTAGAGAGATCCGGAAGATTGTTACAGATCAACTACTTGATGGTCCAATAAAAAAGGTATCATACCTCCAACTCCCTCCTTTGTGATTACATTTTAGACTATCAGAGTTCGAAAGTTAAGAAATTATATACGTCAAAAGATATTCTGGTCAATACTGAAAAGATGTGGTATTGTGGTCAGGATGAGATAACCAATCATTTCCCAAACTGAACAGCAATTACATTATTTATAAACCTTCTATGAAACGTGTCCATGCAGGAATTTAACCCCTTCAGAGCACACTAGTTCATCTTGCATAAAAGTTACCTAAAACCCACTAATTACAAAAATCTTTTTATAGTCTGGGATAATATGGGAATCTATTCTGGAAAGATAAATAATATGTATTTCCCGTCATCCGGCAGTGTCCAACATTTTCTATCTATTTGGGAGGCATGCCACCACCCTTCTTTAGCCCCCGTCTCCTTTTCCAGCCACTCCCCACCAAAACAAAAATGAATACACCTGACATTTCATGGGAAATGTTCTGAGGTCAATGTCACTACCTCACGATCTACTACTCCTCTAAAAGGTAAAAGGAAATGGGGGCCACTTGCCAAAAAAAACAAAGTTCAAATCTAAAATGTTGGATGGAAAGGGTTCAGCATTAACATCATAATAATCATAAGTGGAGAGGGAGTGGCTCAGTGAGTAAAGACACTGACTGGCACAGAGTTTGAAGCAGGGGAGCCTGGTTCAATTCCTGGTGTCGACTCCTTGTGACCTTGGGCAAGTCACCTTATCTCCCTGCGCCTCAGGCAACAAAAACAGATTGTAAGCTACACGGGGCAGGGACCTTTGCCTGCAAAATGTCTCTGTAAAGCGCTGCGAAAACTAGCACAGCTATACAAGAACATGCTATAATAATTTACTTGAGACTTAAAATACACAGCCACAAAAAAAAACCTCGGTGATCTGGTAATCTATTGCAGTAAATATGTCTGCCCTTGTTCCTCCCACCACTCAGGATCACATCTTAAGATGGGAGAGACAGGATAAAAAACAGCCCGACTTAATGTACATGTATCAGAAATGGACATCATTGCATAGAGGTGGTGCAAATTGTTTCTCATATTAAAATTATTTAAATAAAAACGAAGAGCATGTAGCAAGTATAAAAAAAAAAAATTTCAATACTGTATGTATATCTTTATTTCCATAGTGCCATCCATGTACATAGCGCTTCGCAGCAGTAATGCACGTGACATAATAATATAACAGTGAGAATAAGCGTTTCAGACAGGACAGTAACAATAGGAAAGGGAGTTCCAGCCACGAAGAGCCTACAATCTAAGTGGTAAAAAGGGAGAATTTAGAGACAGTAGGCTACTACTACACCAGATAGGTAAAAATGAAGTAGTGCGCATTTAGAAAATTCAACATGGCAAAAAGAATCTCAGTTAATCGTGAACCTACAAGATGATCTTCAAAATGGTATGGCATCGTTTTTATTGACCACATTGGTGCTATAAAATCTTAAAATGGCTGTAGTTGAAGGTTGTGATAACTTGATGAGCGGACTTAACAGTTCTTGATAGATGTGGTTGAGCATGAGCTTTTGAGACCCCAGAGGTCTGTTTTCTGGCTACATACGTATGTCAGAAAAGACCTGGAAGCGCATGAACATTGGAGTGAAGCTAAATGTAAAATATTGTGGTAAAAAGCCCTCCTACTGGCAAAGCAAAAGAAATACAGAAAGAATAGTCTATAAACAAAACATGACTGTCAAGTTAAATAAGCCAAGAAGGTAAAATATATACATATATTTTATTTATACAGCTGAACCCCGTTATAACACGGTGCCCGGGGTCCACATAATGAGACCACGTTATAACCGGGATCGCGAAATGGCCGCCGCGCGAGGACTTATCCGACATCTGCAGCTCTCTCCCTGCTTCATCAGGCTAGGTCCACGTGCGTGGCCCACATCTCCAAAATATTTTTTTTTTTTTAATACCATTCAATCCTTTATTGCTAACGGACACACACCTCCCCCCATATCTAATAATTTTAGCATACCATGCAGGAATCGAACCCATGAGCCTTCATACACTGGGAGCTATGCTTTACCTGCTACACCCTAGGATTGGTGTGATGTCATGGACTATTATCAAACTTAATGTCTAGTGCACAGTACAGACAGTCTTCGTTTTACAACGAATGGCTTATACAACGCTATGCAATGCATACCTATGTTCATTTTTACAACGCCAAAATGGCTTATCCAACGCTCTGCAAAGTTGTTTGTGTATATAATATATATATTATATATATAATACATGTGTGTGCTGCATATCTTATTGTCTGCGTAAAATATTTTGTGTATTTTAACATTAAAAATGCCTTCAGGAACGGAACCTTTCATTTAAACAGTGTTCCTATGGGAAAACGTGTTTCGCTTTACAACGTTTCGCTATCCAACGCCATTTTGAGTAACGCATTGTGTCGGATAATCGAGGACTGCCTGTACTGAAAGGCAGTACAGGCATACCCCGGTTTAAGGGCACTCACTTTAAGTACACTCGCGAGTAAGGACATATCGCTCAATAGGGAAACGGCAGCTCACGCATGCGCCTGTCAGCACGTCCTGAACAGCAATGACGGCTCCCTATCTGTACCGAAGCTGTGCGCAAGCGGGAAGACTATAGAGCCTGTAAATGCGTTATTTACATCAGTTATGCACTTATATGACGATTGCAGTACAGTACATGCATCAATAAGTGGGAAAAAGGTAGTGCTTCACTTTAAGTACATTTTCGCTTTACATACATGCTCCGGTCCCATTGTGTACGTTAATGCGGGGTATGCCTGTACAAGTTAAGTTTGATAACAGAGTCAATTACACCACACCAATGCTAGGCTCGAGGTGCTAAGAGCTTTTTATGAAGGAAGTACAAGCAGAGTCAAAACACATGGGCAACATATCCGCGCCATTCTCCATATCCACCGGAATCAAACAACGTATCATAATATCGCCTATGTTATTCAATATTGCCATGGATTGGTTTATCCATAAATACGGAAGAGACTAAATACATATTTACCGGTACCCAACAGCTTCAACTTCAACTGGATGGCAACCCATTCGAGCGAGTGGACTCATTCAAATACCTGGGGTCTATTATTGATAGCCAAAGCATAGCAGCTATGAACGACATAAAAGCTGCATCAGTAGCGCCACTGCAGCGTTCACCTCCTTAAAGAAATGCTTGTGGAACCAACAGGACGTGACCAATTTAACAAAAATGCGAATTTTTAACACCTCATTAAGCACCATTTTACTGTATGGCTCAAACATGGACACTACTCAAAAGCGATATGAACCTACTGGAACGATTCCAACCAAGATGTCTACGTAACATACTCCATATTACGCTACGAGAAAGATGGATAAATGTTGATATACGGTTAGCCTGTCAAAACCAATCTCCAATCGACTAGTACATTAAGCGACAGAGACTTAGGTGGTTTGGCCATATCTGCCGTATGGACATCACTAGACTACCATACCAGTGCCTCAACACCATACGACCCGTAGGCTGAAAAGTGGACCGAAATGCTCCAAAGAAAACGTGGTCGAACCAGGTGGTGCAAGATCTCAAACTGCTCCACATTAAAAGCCCCAATTTTCCGAATTACGAATCACGATTTGTCGTGTATATCATCAGATGCCCATGTGGATTATATATTACGTGGGTAAAACCTCTAGAATGCTGAATGAAAGGATTTCTATGCATAGATCATCCATTCGCAAGGCCCTGTTGGAGACTACAGATCAAGATGAACTGGGGCATTTACCAGTGGAAAGACATTTCAAACATCAGAAATAGTCTGGCAACATTTCTGTGCATGTCGATTGCACAGGCGCATGCTCCTATTAGGAGGTGGCAATAGGAATACAATGTTATTACAGATGGAAGCAAAAATGATATACAGATTAAATACAATGACTCCAAATGGTCATAATGAAGACCTTAATTTGGGATGCTTTCTGTAGATTATGGAGTGGAATATAATAGCTTGCTCTATGTTTGACCTCTGTATTGCATGATGCTATGTGCATGACACACTGATTGGGTCTCACTGTGTTTTTTATTTAAACATATATGTCTCTGAGGTTAATTAGTTTTTGCTATTGTGTTGACACTGCATGACATGACCTCACTGGTGGGGTATTTTGTTTTGATATTCCTCTTCATGTTGGATTTATGTTCCCTTCTGCTTCTTAACCCCCAATCCTCATATATTGATTGCTGGTTTTATGGTATATGGCAATATTTGAGATATAAGTGCACTGCTATTATGTTACCTTGGTGACAGAGACGCGCTGACTAGGAGGGACGTTACAATTGCTGCTTGTTCTTAGAGCAACAGGCCGCGATATTAAAATGCGTGCACGTCAGGACTGATTTGGACAATGGGACACTGCAGTATATTGAGTATAATGCTTGCGACAGTCTCAGGGTTTAAATTGTTTATGGACACTATCTCATAATGGAGCTGCACTGTGGAGCAAAGAATAGCAACAGATCACTTATGGTAGGGATATATGAGTGCGTTTGGCTGTAGTGCGCATGCGCGGTACGGTTACCTAGGTGACCAGGGCGCTTTTTGCCACACTAGGAAGAGACAGCTGCTGACAGACCTCTCACAAGATGGCAACACCGGAGCGGATTCTAATTGATTTTCGCAGGTTTCTGCACACTGGACAATCGTGTACAGGTGTTTGTACACAAATCTTTGTTTGTCAGTCTGCCTTTGCACTCCCCTCTCGTTCCAAGATCGAAACGTCGGATTGGGCATTGTTTTACACACACACACACACACACACACACACACACACACACACACACACACACACACACACACACACACACCAATTTATCTCCCATACACAAAAAGCCTCCCAACAGTTTAATCTTAAATGCTCATTTCATTATTTTACTTGATTCCTAAACAGATTAAAACCCTAAAAACAGATGCCCCAGTTTTTCTATAGTGCCTGTCAAACATTAACATTACTAAAAGTAACTTTTATAGAGATTCACACAACCTGCTTTAACTCTGCTCTTTTTCCTGCCAGTTACTTCAGCTCCTAATTAACAGGGGGGATGAGGAGGGAGCCTCACAGAAGGAAAACCTGCATATGTAGCAAACACAGTTGAGAAATCAGCAAAGGCAGGATATCTTCCAGTAGCATTTTAACACAAGTTCTACTTGGTCTTCAATAGATTTCCTTTACTTTTGGAACAAGGGAGAAGCACAACCTTTCAGATCCAAATACAGGTGAACAGGAAGTGACACTACTGATCAAGAATGGAAAAATAATAAACAACCTTCAAATGAAGTGCCAGCACAATACCATATTAAACATATAGTCAAGATGCATAAAAACCAATATGCAATCTTTTATAATAAAGTGCTAAACAGATCATAACTTGCTTGCTTCTGTGCAATCGTGAATAAGATGCAGCTGCAATACTGCATACAACCTCAGAGTGTATTGATCAAAGTGAACCAAATCTCACTGGAGCAGGCAAATAATGTGTTACCGAGAGGACATCACTGAAATGCAACACTGATACACATTCCTGGAATCAACACTAGGCATCTCAAGCTCCACCGTCTTGTGACATCACTAACATGTAGTGCTGGAACGCAACCCGGAAGTGTGCACAAAAGTTACTGGAATATAAATACCATAACACTACCCTATACATAGAGATATATGAACATAATATTATAGAGTCCGTATAATAAAGATCAACAATAACCACACAATATTTTTAGATACAATATAATCAAAAGTTATATAAAAAAAAATTATAATTAGTACAAGGGGATCCATTTATTGGTGGGATCTCACAGAAAACACCTTAGATCCCGGGATTCATTCAAACCACTGGGTCTGAGTGTCCAGTTCAAAAATCCATTTACTTTATTTCTGAAGTACAAGTTCCTCTCTATTCCCTCATCTCTAACAGCTCTACACTCTACGGAGTCATAATCTGAAATTTTAGTTTGACAATGGAGGAGACAACTCAAATTTCAGATTCAACTTTTTTTAAATCTCCCATTAACAAGCATATAAATCCAACCTACGCCACCTCTTCTCTTTCTGACACCCTTCTTCGAGCTCCACCACATCATGCTCCACTTCTTCCATTATACCCTAAGACTTTGCTAATATTTCAAGTGCAGGGTGGAAGCTGCCTACATAGAAATCCCATTAGTCCTTCCCACACCCCTCCTTCCTAATCCATCTGCCTTTGACTCTTCCTCTCCAGTTTCAGATGAAGAGACATCTCTCCTGCTGTTCTCCTCAAACCCCCACCACATGCAGTGTCAACCATATTCTCTCCCATCTCCAAAAACCTCTTGCTTCTACCATGGTCCCCAACCTCACGAACATCTTGAACTCTTGTCTTTGTTCTGATCCTTTCCCATCCCTTTTTAGACAAGCTTCTAACTATCGACCTGTCTCACTCTTGCCGTTTGCTTCTAAACTTATGGAACAATTAGTTTCTTTAAATATACTTCACTTAACTTCCAGAACCTACTTGACCCTCTCAAAATCAGACTTCCGGAAAGTATACTAAACAGAAACACTAACCAAGGAAACAAATTAACTCTACTCCATTCCAAATTTTTCTTGTTCTCTCCTCAGCTTTCAATATTGTTGACCACCCTCTTCTTCTACACATTCTTCACTCATGGCATCTGTGGCACTACCCTCTCCTGGTTCTCCTCCTACCTCTCACAGCATTACGTCAGTGCCTCTTATGCCAACTCTTCACTGAGTTCTTTGGATTCACCTACAAATCTCTATGCTGATATACAACTACATTTATCCACACCTGACGTCCAAATTACAGAGTGCCCATCAGCCTGGATTGCCCTTCGTCGCCTCATGCTTAACATGGCTAAAACAGAACTTCTTGTTCGCTACCAAACCAGACCCCATTGTTCCCTTCACCATTACTCAAGAACACTGCCAGCCACAGTCCAGAAAGCACGCTGCCTAGGGTTTACATTCAACTCCTCCCCACTTATAAATGCGGTTACTAAATCTTGCAATTTCTTCCTTTGCAACATTTCTAAGATACGTTTCTTCCTACGTTCCACTACCACATGCTCTCCCGTATCGATTACTGCAACATTCTTTTATGTTGGCTCCCCTACTTTACAGTCCATCCAAAATGCCGCTGCCCTAATTATTTCCTCCTCATCTAGACCTGAACTCTCCCTGCGGACTTCCTACTAATTTCCATATAAAGCATAATTCTCCTCTTTTTTTTTTTTAAACATTTTTTTTTAAGGCTATACACCTTCTCTAATTTCTCGGTACACCCCTACTCCTCTCTTACGCTCCACCCAACGTAGACTCGTCTTTGTGCCTTTTACCTGTACAGCCCTCTCCTATCTTAAACCTTTTCCCCTAATCTCTACCTATGGGGCACCTTCACTTTCCACATTCAAATCCCAGCTGAAAATTCACTGCCTAAAATAGCAAAGAAGGGTTGGTTCTTTGTTCCATGTAAAAAGAAGCATCGCAATAAATGTTCTATCCCTCTACGAAGAACTCCAGATGCACCTGACTGCATTTTTACTCCTACTATGTCCGTCAGCCTCCAAACATGCAAAAAAAAAGGTTTTTATATAAATATTGTTTTCACCAAATCACACAATATTATAACAGATTGCACTAACTAAATAGAAAAATATATGTAAGGAATATTCCCAAGTATGTACAGTACAAAGATCAATACATGTATTTATTCCATGTGATAGTTACAATACAAACAAACACAACAGAAAAACCCTGGTGAAAAAGTCCATGTATCCTGTTGGAATTCTTGTATTTTTTCAAGATTTCACGAGGAGATCCTGCACAGAGATTCGATGAAGTGGACAATTAATTTGCACTTGCTGGCGATATACAGAGGCGTCCGAGTTGTATACCATGTAGAGCGTATACAGAGGCGTCCGAGTTGTATACCATGTAGAGCGTATACAGAGGCGTCCGAGTTGTATACCATGTAGAGCGTATACAGAGGCGTCCGAGTTGTATACCATGTAGAGCGTATACAGAGGCGTCCGAGTTGTATACCATGTAGAGTGACATCATTCACAGAGACTGCACATGTGGAAATTATGTTTCAAGATATATAGATATATATAGCTTTAAACATAATTTCCACATATGCAGTCTCTGTGAATGATGTCCCTCTACGCTGTACATGGTATACAACTCGGACGCCTCTGTATATCGCCAGCAGGTGCAAATATATTTATGGAAAATGTTAGACTGTACTTCGGACAGGTGGGTTGGCCAAAAGGTTCAATTGGCTTAACTTGCCCCTTACTGTCATTTGTTAGTATATAAAAATTATGTTGAGCGGACTTGCTGTGTGGTAAGTATAAATGGAGTTTGTGGTTTACAGCACTATATTATCGTGCCGGAGCTAAACCCCTGTTATAAGCCCAGAAGATTACCGGAACACCAGTGGAAGTAAAGTGTTGGGAAGCGCGTTTGCAGATTTTCGATTGTCCGATATGCAGAGTCTCGTTGGAGATTAATCATGGTTCACATTTATATGGGTCTCCTGCTGGAAATGTTTCAGCGCTATATCACGGCGTTGCTCTCTATGCTGTTGGCATCCGGTGAGAACCCCTTCTTCGCTCATTTGTTCTATGTGAGCTTCTTCCCCTCTCAGATACTGTCCAGTGTTAGATTGAAAGCTTTTACGGGCAGAGTTTCTTTGCCTTATGTGGTCATTTACCTGTTGCACTTCTCCCCATTGTTTGTAATTTATTTACCTTGCATTGTAAATTTGTTAAACGTTGCGTCCATTGTTGGCGCTATACAAAATTATACATGGGCGCAATTTTCAGCAAGTTTGTTAATATCTCATGAACATATTTACTTACTTCTCCCTTCCTTCTCCAACCGCGGCAATTCTCTTGCTGTCCTCAGTCCAAGCTATATCTTTAATCCTCCCTGCAAACGGCTGATACTCATACTTTAGCAAGTGCTCTTTCTGTGTTGTGTCCCAGATTCGCAGCTTTCCAGAAACATCTAACACAAAAAAAATCATCATGTCAACATAAGTAATTGCTACAGGACTTTGTGCTTGCTTTAAAGATGGTAGAAATAGGGTAGATTGCCTTCTAGGGAGAAGGAGTGGCTCAGTGAGTAAAGACACTGAAGCAGGGGAATCTGGTTCAATTCCTGGTGTCGGCTCCTTGTGACCTTGGGCAAGTCACTTTATCTCGGGGACCTGTGCCTGCAAAATGTCTCTGTAAAGCGCTACGTAAAACTAGCGGCACTATAAAGAAAATGCTATTATTTTTTATTATTATTCTTCTATAGCAGCTTTTTTAAAGCAGCCGAAAAAGGTTTTTCTTCTTTTTAAATAGGTTTGAAGCAGGGGGGGCGGGGTCCATGGTGCTGAACTGCGTTGATTTCTGGTCCAGGGACCCCCTGATTCCCAAGAAAATTGCAGTCAGGGGGGTGCTACGAGCAGCTCTGCAGGTTCAAATTTCCTGGTCATGCTGTCCAATAGGAAGCCGCAAGGGATCACATCTCTGCTTCCTATTGGCTCGCATGTCGTGGGGGGCTTTAAATCACCATTTCGATAGCTCCACATAGACGAGTATTTCGGGAAGCAGGGGGTCCCTGGAGCCGAAATTAATAGTTCAACTCCAGAGACACAGAGACACCAAGATTGCTGCTTTAAACAATACCATTTGAAAAATACCATTTAACAATGTTATTAAAAGTGACACTTAAAATAAGGAATCCTAAAAGGTAGAGTGGAAAGAGCTTTGAAAATAGCTTAGTGCTTTATATGCAAATGCTTCCTTCCTGTTGAAAAACAAATAGGCAAATATCAATCCTTGTTTATTTAATATATATTAAATATTTGTACATCAGAATAGTTGGATGGAAAGTTTAAACGATTTTTTATGGGCAATTGTCTACTCAGTCATGTATAATGCCTTAAGTGATTTCCGATGTGCACTAATTACGTACGTCAATTGGGTCACAAAGCAATGTGTAAGTGTTTTAACAACAGTTTAATGAAAACCAAGACAGCAGTTTAAACATCTAGATGTGTGGTGGGGAAAGAAAAGACCATCTGTTATTTGGCAAGTGTTTTGTTATCAAATGTTTAAGATTCTGCCTGCCAAGTGTCTCATTTCTATTTTTCTCTACACTAGTCAGAGCCGAAAATGTCACAGTGCGCTTGAAGCAAAAACAAAAATTCCCCGTTTTGAAAATAACCACTTTAATAGCGCCTAGCAAAATATTAAATTGTGAGCAAATACATATTTTACGGTATTAAAATGTAATCTAAGAGAATGTTTGAAATAAAAATAACATACATTAAGTACAGACTTGTCACAACCACATGGCATTCATATGTGAACCACATGTCACATGTGGTTGATAACCAAGACACGAAGGTGCAATTAGAACATGCTTAAATAGCTTACCTCCAGATGCAATGTAGAATCCACTGGGAGCATATTTGGCAACAACAACTTGATGGGCGTGTTCAGTGTAGACATCAGCAATGGCTGGGTTCTATAATGGAAAGCCAATGTAATTAACATTCTGCTACACCATGACTTTGGTTAAATTTGGTATTGATGAGTTTTTAGCTGCAACAATTTCACCAGAATTATTTGCACTTTGTTGTTATTAACAGCGGAAGAGGGGACATTAATCATCAGCAACGGGTTAGTCGGCATATGCCAAACAACTAATTAACACAATTCGTACCATATTCAAAATTAGACTCCAATGCGCACGCTTATGAAGTGTGTTTTGGGGATATTAGAAGAGTCAAAATACAACGAATGGGAAGCAACTACTGAGCGACGGAAATGAGGAACAGAGAATAGAGAGCACAGCAAGACGGATTCATTAGATAAAAGTGTTGTGCTGGAATAATGAGGCGATACAGAAGCGAGGCAAAAAAAGGATAACTCCTTGTCTAACCTGTGTGCAAACAAACACATGCATTCCCTTCCCTAAACTACACTTCCTCTCTTGACCATTTCAGGTACGATGATTTGCAGGTAATATTTTACCCACACAAAAAGGGGGCTGCACTGCTCAACAGTATTGCAGTCTCAAGATATATAAAATTGCCTGATTGAATGACAGGATATTATAAGGGTGCTACCTACGCAAACAAAGCAATTCCAATACAAGAAGTGAGGTCTGTGCAAGGGATCACAAACCAACCAAAAGAGTTACGTTATAGGTGCACACCTAAAGAAATTATAACATAACTTGTAATGGGTATATTAAAATGAGATGGCAAAGAAAAATCGGCAGTGTGTATAAAAGTGCAAATAACTGTGCAAATAACTGTGCAAATGGTCAAAAAAGTTACAAAACCCAGAAGGAACAGGATGTTTGTATAAGTGACCTGTTAAGACTATAGAGAGGCTTGTGGAGCTCTAATAGTTAAGAGCCCACAGGTTAATAACCTCAATTTTGCCAAGTACTGTAGTAGCATAATGGGGGAACAGCCAAAATTGTGGCACACCCTAATGGGTTAACAAACTACAGAGTTACCTTTATCCTGCACATTAATAAACGGGGAAGGACTATCATCTAAAACCTGCATTATAATAACTAGGCTGGGAATGAAAGGAAGGGTAAAATAAACACTCTATAACAGCTAAATGAGAGTGGTCAGCCTGTAAATAGTGAGGCACTGTATGGAGTTGGCTCCTTTAACTAGCTAACATAGTCCCAGTGGAATCTCTCTCTAATAATAGTGCCCCAAGTGGCTGCCATTCAATGCAGCAACAGTATGATGAAAGTGAAGTTACTTACCGGTAGTTGCTAATCTGTAAATCTGTTGCTGTAATGCCAAATGTGCTGTCTATGCCTAGTATGCTGAACTTCCTGGTTGTGCAAATAACTGTGCAAGTGTTCAAAGGAGTTAAAAAAGACAGACAGGAACAGTATGTTTGTATAGTGACCTGTTGAGGATAGAGAGGCTCCCCCCTGATGAAGCTCTATAGTGAGCGAAACCGGTAGGGTGTCATGACGTGATGTCATAACCAGGAAGTTCAGCATACAGGCATACCCCGCATTAACGTACGCAATGGGACCGGAGCATGTATGTAAAGCGAAAATGTACTTAAAATGAAGCACTACCTTTTTCCACTTATCAATGCATGTACTGTACTGCAATCGTCATATACTTGCATAACTGATGTAAATAACGCATGTGTAACAGGCTCTATAGTCTTCCCGCTTGCGCACAGCTTCGGTACAGGTAGGGAACCAGTATTGCTGTTCAGGGCGTGCTGACAGGCGCATGCGTGAGCTACCGTTTGCCTATTGAGCGATATGTACTTACTCGCGAGTGTACTTAAAGTGAGTGTCCTTAAACCGGGGTATGCCTGTACTAGGCATAGACAGCACATTGGCATTACAGCAACAGATTTACAGATTAGCAACTAAGTAACGTCACTTTCATCATACTGTTGCTGCATTGAATGTCAGCCACTTGGGGCACTGTTATTAGAGAGAGATTCCACTATGTTAGCTAGTTAAAGCTGCAGTTCAGTCAATATCCTGCATGTGTGGTTTTTTTAATAAATCAGTTCTGTAGTAAGAAATAATACTTTTAGCATTTTCTGTTTTTAAAAAAACAACTTTGAAAGACCAATTTTCTTGTATTCTATTTTAACAGCCATTTGCTAAGGCACTGCCCCTTCATGTCCTGTCACAAACTCTGGCACACCCCTTTGTCAGCACTGCCCTCCCTCTCTCTAAACGTGCACTAGCATCTGGTCACATGATCTTCCTCATAGTACATTCAAGGAAGCTGGAGAAAAGGGATCAGCCATGCATAGCAGCTCGGATAGGCGATTTCAAACTTATTACAGTGTTTATTCCATTCATTGCACGTGTATATAATGTAAAATTGTAATAATTCCATTTATAGCAAACGTGTATATGTGAATATTATTTAGATGTATATGTATGTTACTGAAATGTGGAGTGAGTGTGTAGGTAAATACACACAATACACTTCCACTGTGTGTATATATATATATATATATATATATATATATATATATATATATATGTGAAGTTATGTGAGTAAAAAAGTGACAAAAACCCTCCATAGCAAGGCAAATAGCAAATGGAAATATTACTGTATGCTCATTTGTATGTATATATATATTTATATACACACACACACTTCAAATACGGATAGTGATTCACGTAAATTATATATATATATATTCACTTTATGGGAGTATAAGAGTGACTGTCCTGTTGTTCCTTTTTTTGTATCCATCATTGAATGGTATGCACCCTCTCTTTACGTTTATTTTATACTAGCTGAGAGACCCGGCGTTGCCCGGGATGTAATATTCCCGCTCCTCTCTCTCTCCTCACCCCTCCCCCTCTCTCTGTTTGTCCCCCATTCACATCAATCCAGTCCCCCCCTCCCTCCTTTACAGCTTCATGCAGTGTGTGTGCGTCAGTCAGTCAGTGTGTGTGCACATGCGTCAGTGAGTCTGACGCAGAAACACAAACACACACACACAGACTGACTGACGCACACACACACAGTCAGTGTGTGCGTGCGGCAGTCAGTCAGTCAGTCAGTCAGTCAGTGTGTGTGTGTGTGTCAGTCAGTGTGTGTGTGCGCGCGTCAGTCAGTGTGTGTGTGTCAGTGTGTGTGTCAGTGTATGTGTGTGTGTGTCCGTGTGTGTGTGTGTACCATTCATTGTGTGTGTGCGCGCGCGCGTCAGTCTGTGTGTGTGTGCGCACATCAGTCTGTGTGTGTGCTTGGGTGTGTGCGCGCGTGCGTCAGTCAGTGTGTGTGTCAGTGTGTGTGTGTGTCAGTGTGTGTGTCAGTGTGTGTGTGTCTCAGTGTGTGTGTGTGTTTCTGTCAGTGTGTGTGTGTGTGTGCAGCAGTCAGGGTGTGTGCGTGCGTCAGTCAGGGTGTGTGCGTGCGTCAGTCAGGGTGTGTGCGTGCGTCAGTCAGGGTGTGTGCGTGCGTCAGTCAGGGTGTGTGCGTGCGTCAGTCAGGGTGTGTGCGTGCGTCAGTCAGGGTGTGTGCGTGCGTCAGTCAAAGGGCAGGCGTGGGGGGGGGTGAAGGGCAGGGGTAGGGGGGGTGAAGGGCAGGGGTAGGGGTGGGTGAAGGGCATGGGTAGGGGTGGGTGAAGGTCAGGGGGGGTGAAGGGCAGGGGTAGTAGGGGGGGTGAAGGGCAGGGGTAGGGGGGTGTGAAGGGCAGGGGTAGAGGGGGTGAAGGGCAGGGGTAGGGGGGGTGAAGGGTAGGGGGGGTGAAGGGCAGCGGTAGGGGGGAGAAGGGCAGGGGTAGGGGGGGTTAAGGACAGGGGTAGGGGGGGGTGGGGTGAAAGTGAGGCACAAATTGTTGGCAGGAGTAAAATGTCCCTACACACACACACACACACACACACACACACACACACACACACAAACGGGAGTGAGAGGTGGTGGAGAGTGGGACTGGCGCAGATCCGAGGCTGCTTGGCCCCCCAGCGGCCGGGGAGTTAGCGGCCGGGGGGGTAAGGAAGCGGGCGGGGGGGGGGGGGGGGGGTAAGGGAGCGGGCGGGGGGGGTAAGGGAGCGTTGGCGGCTAGGTTTGGAGGGCCGCGCTTACCCCCTTTGTGAGTCCTGCCCCCACCACAGCTGTGCACGTACATGAGCACAAATGTATCAGTCGTTGCCTGGTCACATGATCTTCCCCCAGAACTGACAGAGCAGCAGCAGAAAAGGAGAGTAGCTCAGAATTAATTAATTAAACCTTATTCCATTGCACGTGTGTAGTTAATGTTAAATATTAACAACTCATTTAAAATCAAATCTGTATATATAATACTGTAAACAATATGTATATTTAATTTTGTGTGTATGTGAATGTGTACAATTCAATGTGTTATTAAAATTAATAATGGCTTGTTCTTGTATAGCGCTGCTAGTTTTACATAGCACTTTACAGAGATATTTTGCAGGCACAGGGCCCTGCGGAGCTTAGGTGTGTGTGTATGTATGTGTTTGTATGATATAGATATATATGCACACGCACGCATATACATGCGCACGCGCACACATACACGTGCACACGCACACAGATACATGCACACACGTATACATGCGCACACGCACACATACATGCACTCACGCACACATATACACTGTGTGTGCGCGCATGTTTATGTGCGTATATATTTATGGTATTGCTTGAACTGAGGAAGAGGAAAACTCTTGAAAGCTTGTCCCATGACACAAATTGTTGGTCCAAATAAAAAAAAGGTATGAATAAATACTGAAGAACATATATATATATATATATATATATATATATATATATATATATATATATATGTGAACAACAAGAAAAGAAAGCGCCCGATCCTAGTGCAGCATGAAAAAAATACAATTTAATAAAAATGAGTAAAACCAACAAATGCGAACTCACAAACACAGGATAAATAAAAGCATATAATGAGCATACTCATTCGCCAACCGCCCACGATGTGCCTTGGATGGCGCGCCCTCTCTCTATCTGGGTTTTCTCAGCTCTTCTGAACTGACATCCAGCAGGGGATACAGGAAACAGCTCACCACGATGAAATCACTTTATGTGAAGAAACGCGTAGGGAAGAGCGTTTTTCAGCTGCAGTCACACTGTGATATACAATTCTACTCCATCCTCACTGCCCACCTCATTACGGACTGCCTTTGGGAGTGCAGAGAGACTTCTCTGATCAGCCCCTGCATCGCGGGGTCACGGACTGCAGACCTCACATCCGGAATACACTAACATTGTGGAGGACTTCCGGGTCACATCGTGGTGAGCTGTTTCCTGTATCCCCTGCTGGATGTCAGTTCAGAAGAGCTGAGAAAACCCAGATAGAGAGAGGGCGCGCCATCCAAGGCACATCGTGGGCGGTTGGCGAATGAGTATACTCATTATATGCTTTTATTTATCCTGTGTTTGTGAGTTCGCATTTGTTGGTTTTACTCATTTTTATTAAATTGTATTTTTTTCATGCTGCACTAGGATCGGGCGCTTTCTTTTCTTGTTGTTCACAGATTTCTGGGAGTTCGTTGGTCCTTGATGAGAGCAGCCAGATCCTAGCATGGACCCTTGGTTTGGTTGATATATTTTTATATTTTTCATATTTTTTCATTTTTTTTATTTTCATTTTTGACACACTTAGTGTCATTTTTTTCGTATTTTTCCATTCATCATTAATTAGTATCATCCAGGAGGGATTCATTAGTGCAGTAGTCATAACCACCAACACATGCCATTTTATTATATTTGTATTGTTCACTGGCATATATTTGTGTTCACAGCAGCTTTTTAAACATTGGCACTCAGCATTTTATTATAACATATTGCATGTATTTTTATTAGTGTGAGTCAATCATCCATATTATTGTTGCATTCACCCTTGCCATTCACCTTTGCTATATCCACTTAATACAATCAATTGGTAATTAGTCTGAGTTTACACCTGAGGAGCGCAGTCTATTCTTTGTTTGTTATATATATATATATATATATATATATATATATATATATATATATATATATATATATATATATATATATATATATATATATATTTTTTTTTTTATATATATACTGTATGTATATATGTATATGTATGTATGGATATATAGCGAAGGTCAGCAGCCGGCAGCGGAGGGAGAGAAGGACGGCATCCTGCAGCGAAGCTCGACAGCGGCAGAGGACAGCAGCAGGCGGCGGAGAGAGAGAAGGACGGCATCCTGCAGCAAAGCTCGGCAGCGGCAGAGGACAGCAGCCGGCGGCGGAGAGAGAGAAGGACGGCATCCTGCAGCAAAGCTCGGCAGCGGCAGAGGACAGCAGTGGTGGCAGAGAGAGAGAAGGACGGCATCCTGCAGCAAAGCTCGGCAGCGGCAGAGGACAGCAGTGGTGGCGGAAGGAGAAGAGGACCATGTGAATGGGACAGGAGCGGGACAGGAGGGCGGTAGGGAGGAGTTACGCTGTAGCAGCGGCAGACACTGGAAGTCAGAGAATACTTCTGTCAGACCGCGTGTGTGTGTGTGTGTGTGTACACACACACACACACACACACACACACACACACACACACACACACACACACACACACACACACACCTCTATCTAGACAAATCACCCAAAAATCTACTGGCCCCAGTCCCACCTTTTAAAAAAAGAAATGGAATAAAATTCCTAGTCAGAACTAATAACATTTTTGTTTTTGACATAACAGTTTATTTATTGTATTACATTTATACTTTACTACAACTAGTCCTTGTTACTGTACATAGTTCCTTACTAACCTAGTAAAAAAAGCCAGATATAAGTGAGGGAGAGGGTGGGTGGGAGAGGGTGGGTGGGTGACTGGGTACTTGTGGTGACACACTAATATACACACACACACATACATACATACATATACACACACACACACACACACATATATATATATATACACACACACACACACACATATATATATATACACACACACATATATATATATATATATATACACACACACATATATATATATACACACACACAATCACCACCTTGCTGCCACCACTGCTCCGGGACACAACCCTCCTGCATCTCCCACGCGCACGGACAGGGAGGCAGGCACAGGGAGCGGGGCAGAAGGGGGCACATCTCCCGCTCCCCCCTCCCTTCCCCACCCCCCACAAGGCAGCGCAACCCCCCTGCATCTCCCGCGCGGCAGGGAGGCAGGCACAGGGAGCGGGGCAGAAGGGGGCACATCTCCCGCTCCCCCCTCCCTTCCCCACCCCCCACAAGGCAGCGCAACCCCCCTGCATCTCCCGTGCGGGCAGGGAGGCAGGCACAGGGATCGGAGCAGAAGGGAGACACATCTCCCGCTCCCCCCTCCCTTCCCCACCCCCCACGGGGGCAGCGCAACCCCCCTGCATCTCCCGTGCGGGCAGGGAGGCAGGCACAGGGATCGGAGCAGAAGGGAGACACATCTCCCGCTCCCCCCTCCCTTCCCCACCCCCCACAAGGCAGCGCAACCCCCCTGCATCTCCCGTGCGGGCAGGGAGGCAGGCACAGGGATCGGAGCAGAAGGGAGACACATCTCCCGCTCCCCCCTCCCTTCCCCACCCCCCACGGGGGCAGCGCAACCCCCCTGCATCTCCCGTGCGGGCAGGGAGGCAGGCACAGGGACCGGAGCAGAAGGGGGCACATCTCCCGCTCCCCCCTCCCTTCCCCACACCCCACGGGGGCAGCGCAACCCCCCTGCATCTCCCGTGCGGGCAGGGAGGCAGGCACAGGGACCGGAGCAGAAGGGAGACATCTCCCGCTCCCCCCTCCCTTCCCCACCCCCCACAAGGCAGCGCAACCCCCCTGCATCTCCCGTGCGGGCAGGGAGGCAGGCACAGGGATCGGAGCAGAAGGGAGACACATCTCCCGCTCCCCCCTCCCTTCCCCACCCCCCACGGGGGCAGCGCAACCCCCCTGCATCTCCCGTGCGGGCAGGGAGGCAGGCACAGGGATCGGAGCAGAAGGGAGACACATCTCCCGCTCCCCCCTCCCTTCCCCACCCCCCACAAGGCAGCGCAACCCCCCTGCATCTCCCGTGCGGGCAGGGAGGCAGGCACAGGGATCGGAGCAGAAGGGAGACACATCTCCCGCTCCCCCCTCCCTTCCCCACCCCCCACGGGGGCAGCGCAACCCCCCTGCATCTCCCGTGCGGGCAGGGAGGCAGGCACAGGGACCGGAGCAGAAGGGGGCACATCTCCCGCTCCCCCCTCCCTTCCCCACACCCCACGGGGGCAGCGCAACCCCCCTGCATCTCCCGTGCGGGCAGGGAGGCAGGCACAGGGACCGGAGCAGAAGGGAGACATCTCCCGCTCCCCCCTCCCTTCCCCACCCCCCACAAGGCAGCGCAACCCCCCTGCATCTCCCGTGCGGGCAGGCACAGGGATCGGAGCAGAAGGGAGACACATCTCCCGCTCCCCCCTCTCTACAGGCGGCACAAGCCCTCTCCATCTCGCGCAGGCTGACAGCCACAGGGATCGGGCAGAAGGGGGCACCACACAGCTGCAGATCGGGAGCGAGCACACGTCACTGGGAGACTCATGAATATTCATGAGTCTTCCACTGACTGCCGGAGGCAAATTATAAACAAATGCCAGCTTTTATTATGTCACAAAAATTTCGTCGATCAATACATGGAGAACGGATTGACTGACAGCAATACAGTTCTTTAGGTAGATAGAGATTGCACACATTAAACTATTAAAGTAAAAAAATTAATTAAAAAAAAAAAAAAAAAAAAGACTGAACTGCAGCTTTAAAGGAGCCAACTCCATACAGTGCCTCACTATTTACAGGCTGACCACTCTCATTTAGCTGTTATAGAGTGTTTATTTTACCCTTGCTTTCATTCCTAGCCTAGTTGTTATAACGCAGGTTTTAGATGATAGTCCTTCCCCGTTTATTAATGTGCAGGATGAAGGTAACTGTGTTGTTTATTAACCCATTAGGGTGTGTCACAATTTTGGCTGTGCCCCCATTATGCTACTACAGTACTTGGCAAAATGTAGGTTATTAACCCGTGGGCTATTAACAATTAAGACTACAGAGAGGCTTGTGGAGCTCTAACAGGTCACTATACTATACAAACATCCCGTTTCTTCCTGGGTTTTTTCTGTTTTTTTTTTACCACTTGCACATTTATACACTGCACCAATTTTTCTTTGCCATCTCATTTTAATATACCCATTAAAAGTTATGTTATAATTTCTTTAGGTGTGCACCTATAACGCAACTCTTTTGGTTGGTTTGTGATCCCTTGCACAGACCTCACTTCTAGATGGCAGATGTTTAAAGCAGCAAACACACTTTTTTTTTTTTTTTTTAAAAGAATTCAGTTGTGTAGTACAGGGAGGCGCGAGATTTTATACAGGGGGGGGGGGGGGGGAGAGGAGGGGAAGCGCAGCAGTTACAGAGGCCCAGTTCTCTTCCCCAAGGCATTTAAATTAAGTGCCGGGGGATGGCGTGAGGCCTCTAACTTCTTACCTTGTCTCCCACGACATCACCATGGCAACGAAGTCACAATGTCTCATTGCCATGAAAATATCACTTGATCCCACGGCCTCATTTTACGCCAGAGACAAGGTAAGGATGGGGGGGACGAGAGCGGGGGGAGTGCAGACAGGAGAGCGCAGGGGAGGGGGGAAGTTTGCGCACCCCTGTTGTAGTATTAGATAACCTTTTTTTTTTTTTTTTTTAACTCCTGCCATTTTTAATGACTATCCTTTTGGTTACCACAACAACTAAAAAAAAAAAAATATATATATATATATATATATATAAAAAAAATCATATTCACTTCCTCTTTTGAACACACACACACACACACACACACACACACACACACACTACAGCATTTCAATGACTGCAGCACAGTCAGAAGGTGGCGAATTAGATTGCCCAATATGACGCTTGTGTGCCTATCGATCACAGGAGAAGGGACAGATCGGTAGCTTAGGAAATTATTTCTCTATAGTCTCTCACATGCTGCATACAGTAAAAAACAAAATAAAAAAAACGGTGAAACCAGGATTTAAGGAGCAATAAGTCTATGATACAAAGTGGCATTTCATACCGCAGCTTGTTCATGCTCATGTAGGGCAAGAACAACATGTAGTACTACATTAAGAAAATATTGCCCAATACACAACACACAAAGCCCTGCATACAGCAATGGGCAGAACTTGAGCTTTAAAGCAAGTCAGGGTAGAGTTCTAGGCAGAGAAGTTTTCTATGTACAGAAGTTTGAGATACACACCCGCATTGAAACCGACCAAACATCATTACTGAAGCGTCTCAGTGTTACCATGTTTTTCTCCAAACGTGGATTACAATTTAAATATTGTACTGCTAGAGGCTTCATACATAGTGTCCTAATTACTGGATTTCAATTAGGAAGAGCATGATATTAGCATGTATTAAAGTGTTGGACAAGTACAATACACATGCAAATACCCCAATTACATCGATGATCATCATCATCATCATCACTCTTGATGCTAGCTTAGTACCCATAAAATGAAGCTGACACTTCAATGGAAAAAGTAGTTCATGGACAAATCTGTCCATCACAATTCATTTGTTGTATTGTCTCATTACTTTTTTTCATGTTAACTAGATTTCAACAAAAAAATACTTAATAAGGAGTAAAGCTTCCTTCTGTTATGGTAACAGACTTTCCCTTATTTGTATGACTCACACTGCTCGCTGCACATTGGGAGTGGCACTGACTTATCATTCATATGCACCGTAGAGGTAGTAAAGCAGAGTGCTTAACAGTAATGTATTGCAAGGTCTAAAGGTTGTGGATACCTTATAACATTTCTGTTCGTTAAGGGGGGGGGGGGATGTGGATGTGGATGTGTGTGTGTGTGTGTGTGTGTGTGTGTGTGTCCAAACAATTTAACTACAGTAAATGACCCCTGCTTATCAGAAGAAAAACAGATAAGTATTTAACTATATTATTTGTCAAATTGGATATAGCAGAGGTTTTTCTCTTTCTTGTCTCATGAAATATCTGCAATATTTCAGTGCTCACAATAGCCATTACTATATTGCTTTCCTTTTATGACACTGACACACACACACACACACACACACACACACACACACTTCTTCCCTCGACACTTTCCAAAATATACCCATATCATAATTTTTTTCTCTCTCAGTGACTAAAAGAGCTACACAGACCATGAGACATCTGTAGTACAGAATTTCTTATTTCGTAAATACTTAAATTAAACAATACTTCATCATAAATAATGAACTACTATTTGAAAAGTCAAAACAAGGTTTATGGAATTTGCAGCAAGTATTTCATACACGTGTCTTTATCCATAGTCATTATGAGATATAGACCATCAATAGCATAGGTGCTGTCTCAGTCCACCTATTGTCAGATAAGCTAATGCTAAAAGCCAAGGATTGCTACAGCTCTCACATTGCAATTTTCAGGTATACATTTGTGGACAGGGTGCACCAGAAATTAAATACGTTATGGTGGGTAAAATAAGTGACAACCCCTCCACCATATAGTGTACATTAAATATAAATATCCTTGTGGTGCATTTACAATGTCTCAGACAGGTCTGCAACCCTGTATTTCCCCATTAACACTTAGCATGCAAAGCATCCACTGAGCCAGGGATACTGGGTAATGACATGTAAATAAGCACTCACAGCAAGTCTCTTTAGTTCTTATCTACTTCTTTAACCGAGGCTGTAATGAAAAGCTGGGTAATATGGCAGGCATAAACGTATAGGGGTCCATGTCAAAATGCATTTTATTACCCAGAATCCCTGGCTGCAATGTAAGCACTGTTTGTTAAGAGATAGTGGAAAGACATGGTTGCAGACCTGTCAGACATGCACATTTACCCACAAGCGGTATTTTTTATTTGCTGGATTTTTTATTTGCTGAAAACGCATGAAGACAACCCGTTATGACTCCTTAACTAGGGTTAACCAGCCTGCCGCACCAAGGCTACTTTGCAAAAGGGGAACATAACTAAAAATGCCTCAGGAAGCCCCTTAGCTGCTTCAAGCTGCGACTACTAAGAGACCTTTAAACGTTTAGAGAATGACAACACTTCAAACACAGAGCTCATAAACGCATTACCTCGATATTTCTGATGATGACGCATTTTCCATTGGTGTACAGAAAGTTATTGCCCTTTGGGTCCCCTCCAATAACTTTGGCAACTCCTCTTTCCACCTGAGGAAGACTTGCAAACACTTTTTCTAAAAAAAAAAAAAAAAAAACAGAGATATCTATAAAAGACTGATAAATTATTTAGCATACACACCAAATGTATTCAGCAAGTACTTTTCCATGTATTAGTATGTCCTGTGCCTATTAAATGCAGGTGTATATATTATAACTATGTAACCAGTTACATTAAAAAATATAATCAGTAACCGATTTCATATGTGATCAGCAGGTATTAGGCAAGTTATCAGTACTTTTATGCTATCATAATACACACAAAGAAATAAAAATATAAATACAAGTGTTTTGTGAAATAATCTTTGCACATACTAAATGCATGTTACAGTGTCTTTAGACAACATTCCAAATTGATTGTGAGCTCCTGTACCATACATTTACAAAGGAACTAAAGCGTACTGTTCCTATGCCCAATGATAGAGGGGCTGTAGGGGAATACTCTCTCAAAAGCTAACATTTAACATCAATAAATCATGCCTTGCACAAGAAAAGTTTGAGTCATTATTGATTTGCGTAATGGCTCTCACTTATGACTGCTTCACAGGACATTCATTTGATCATAATTCACTTCCATGAGGTTTGTGTGCTTTGAATAAACAATTAAAGGCAAAATAGACCATTGCTTATTCAATGCAACAGGCCCACCCAGGGAAAATGGAAGGAAAACCCCAATACAAAGTAAATGACAGCCAAGCAAGTGCTAAAACGAGGAAGCAGCAGCATTGCAGCAGAAGGGTGTGGAAAAGGCAGGGTGAGGTTCAACTGTTTATCTAGGTTCAGGGAAGCATACAGTAATATCCAAAACTCATTCAAATAAAAAGGAGTATATAATCAGTCCAAACACTCCATCACTTTCAAGAGCAGAGGGGATTTAAAGTCTGGTACATTTAGCAATCTACAGTATGCCAGTGTTTTTCAACAGGGGTTCCTAGGAACCCTTGGTTCCCCGGGCATCCCTAAAGGGTTCCCTGCAATTTTTAGGTCATTTGAAAATTGTACTACATACAGAAGAATTTGCAAAGCATCTGATCTCAGACATGGTATTAGAGAGGGTTGGGATTCCTTACAATGCATCTGATCTCAGACGTGCTATGTACATTAATGCCGCTATATAAATAAAGACATACAATACGTGCTATTAGAGAGGGTTGGGGTTCATTACAATGCAGAATTTCACAACATAATTATAGGGTTCCTTGACCAAAAATAAATAAATAAAGGTTAAAAAAAGCCACCGATCTATGCGAAGACTCAGGTTATGCAGATGATGTAGGTGTCATCATGTATTATCATTGTAAAGGTGCCAACATATCCCACAGTGTGGTACAGAGTTATATATTACATAAAACAGAATGACATAGACGTATATTCCCTCTTGGTAGCTGCACTTTGGAGATAGGTTGCGGGCAGATCGTACTATATGGGGACCCTGCTTCCAGTTATCTAGAATTGCATGCAACCACGCAGGTGAGAACATAAATCACAGCACCGGCAGAGAGCTTCAAAAAGTGGGAGATCCACTTAAGTGCATGTGGCCATTGAATGGATTCAGGGTGTGGGTGCGACTCTCTTCAGCCCTGACAGGCCTGTGCAATGCTGCACAAGCTGTGCAATGCTGCACAAGCTGTGCACACGCACCCATGCCCCATCCAGTGCATGCAACGAATAATAAAATACAAAAAGCACACTTACTTATCTCGTAAGGCATCTTTCCCCCCTGGAAACAGACCCGGCGCTTGTTTGCAGCAGGCAGTGCACAAGCAACAGTGTATGTGTGCGTGTGTGTGTGTGTGTGTGTGTGTGTGGCTGTCCTCCCCCAGGCTCCCTCCTCCCAATCACTCTGCAGCTCAGGCAGCCGCTGTGCTTATTGAAACCCGGAAGACAAGGCACTCGGAGCTCGCAGCAGCAGCAGCAGCGGCGACGTCTCCCTTTGGCTGTGACCATATATGGTAAACAATCTCTGCTCCTCGGCTCTGGCTCCAGTTCCCTCCCCAGCCGCCTCCAGCGAGAAGCTTCACTCGCTCTCTCTCTGTGTCACAGCACCAAAGGGGCCGCCGCCTTGACGTCAGCCGAAAGGATTCGCTCCTTCGCGGCCATCTTTCTTCTGGGCGAGATTGAACAGCCCCCACATTGCCTATACAGCAGTCTGGGAGGAAATGTCTGTGTACTCTTGATTATTTTGGTGTGTTAATGGTCCCTTTGGAGCTAAGGCGTCTGAACCTAAAACTGAATAAAAACAGAGTAGCATTACTCCTGAGAAACAGTCAGGAAAAGGTAAAGGCTAGTGTGCACCCGTCATTCACTGTATTTGTTTTTATTTTTATTTTTTAAACTATGGTGCATTGCAAAGTATAACGTGGTGCGGTTTGAAATGTGTGTTGCATTTCTCCTCTCGTTCTGTCATATGCTTCAATTTTCAGGCTAGCCCCATTCATTTCCCATAGAGACAAGTGACGCGTCACTTGGCGTGCCCACATCAAAGATGGCCTCCGGCGCTGCTCGTTGTGCCCTATACTAGGAGCTGCGCTCATTGCTGTGGACTGATAACGTGGTTGGGTGGGGAGTGCGCACGTCAGGTTAGGTTGTGTCTCGGAATGGTTTGGAACGCGGTCCTGGTAGAGTTTGCCGGCGCCGCACGCGCTCTTCTCATGTGATCATGCTGCGGGTGCTGCTGCTATGTGTGGCCTTCCATATGTCACCGACTTCCTCAGTGGGGAGACTGAGCTCATAAATACATTTAGCTACACATTTGCTGTCAGTTATGAGGCCGTGTTGTACACGCCTGGTAATAAAGCAAGCACTCACTGTGTGTGAGGGGTTTGTGTCTGTGCTGGAAGCCTCTTTTAGCTGGTAAAATTGATCCCTTTCTTACCAAATATGGTGCTGATTTCTGCTTAAATTGAATAGTAGAGCAATAGCTGTCCTCAGTATGTACAAGATTTGTCCCTTAAGCAAGATTTAGTATTCAAGAAATGAATACCTTATTTGGCAGTGTTTGCTGACGGTGAAAGGGCTGCTCTGAAGAATCATGGTTGAAATGAAACACCAGCATTTTCCATGTTCCCCCACTTGGCGTCTGTTTAACTGGAAAAGACTCACTACTATGAACATCATTCAGAATGCAAACTGATATTTTTTATTTATATATTACCCCTGTGCTATTTAAATAGTTTTAATATTTGATAGAAGAATGAGCAATGGGTAATTTTGGTTTACGTACGGTGTGATTTCAGTGTATTCTTATAATGCTCTTTAAGGCCTCGTTCAGGGTGCCTGCTTCGCGACGTGCGTGCGCACGTTCAAAACAAAGTATTTAAAGTCAATATCAGTTCTCGGTAGAAGCTACCCTGTCGCCGAAGTACGGAGTTGACGCTTGATACAGTTTGTATAAACAACTCAAGTTTTTTCAAGCTGCAGCAGCTTCACTGGTACTTCGGCAACCAATCAAATCATTCTTGAAAATGATTTGCACAGAGCAACACCCATCCCTAATCTGAGTTCTGTAGACCCGCCTCCTCAAAGCTAGCAAAGGTCTGCTGGGGATGATGTGCACACATCGCCCAGCAGACTGACGCGGATGTGCGCCCTCCACCTCCTGTCTGCCACCCTGAACGACGCCTAAAGCAGCAGTCAACGCTGCTGTTTTTTTTTACCCTTTAATATGTGCCTCAATACAATCCACACAATGATAAATAATTGGCCAAGTTGCCGATCGATCCGCTCTCCTGTGATCAATCTACGAAAATTTGGCTTGGGGGTTCACTAAATGACAGTCAGTGCAGCAGAAGAGGACCAAAGATGCAAAGTTCTGTGGGGAAGATCATGTGACCAGGCAGTCGCTAGATACAATTGGTGCACTGCTAGATAGAGAGCAGGGCTCAAAAAGTGGTGTGCCAGAGCCTGTTTCAGAAGAGGAAGGGAATGTGACTATGTTAATGGTTGCAATAGAAAAAAAAATGCTGGTTACATTATAATACATAAAAAATGTAATTCAGAGTTGTGTTTTTTTTTTTTTTAATGCAACAAGTATTTTCTCATAGTACAGAACTGATTTATAAAAAAAACAATAACAAAAACACGTTGGCTATTGCTTTGTCTACAGCTTTAATAGACCAGTCTTCCACAGAACTTCGTTATTTACCTAACAATGGGGTAACTGAGGTTAACGCATCGTTAAGTGCTAAAATTTGCATTAAGGCATATCTCATTGCAAAACTGGCCTGGCGTTAACTTTAACGGCTGTTAGCGATGATGATATGCCCGTGGGTGCTATATAAATTAAGATATACAGTACATACATTCTCTCTGTTTATCAGGGTCTTCTATTTATATCACCACCTTGTACAACTACATCTCACACACAAACACACACCCTAATCCTTTTGTGCTCTTCTTTAAACATACAATTTTTGTGCATATGCAGTGCAAAACAGGTTTTCCACACTTTAGTGCAATTCAAAAGTCTTGCCCTTTTCCCTGACAATAAACCAACACACCTATAATTATTATAACTATCTGAGAAGTGGTTTATACATGATAGGGCTTTCAGCTCGTAATTGATACGGGACTGCAAAGCTTGAGATACATATTCTTAATAAAGAAACACCTAGAAATTTTAGCAATAAAGGAAAATATGACTATTACACTTTAAAAAAATAAAACAACGTGTGTGTCACGTCCGGGGGATACCTCACGACCAGAGGTCCCCAATTTCTGCTCAGAAACATTACTTTCTTCTGCCACTAGAAATGTCTTCCAGGTAAGGGGAGCACAAAGTCGAAATTTAAAATAGAAAAAAGATATAATAGTGTAACTAGTTCATACTATGAATCTAAATGTTTCAAAGTGTATATGTATCACTCACATTTTCCCAAGTAATAGTCATCATATCAGAGACACCTCTCTCTGAATGGAGGAAGGGTTCCCCTCCAATATGGTCCTTTATTGTGTTGCTCACAGTCTTTCAAATCCCAGATAGAATACATACTTTCCGCGCCTACATCACTTCCGGTGACAGCCCTTCTAGGAACTGGATCAGCTGGACTTGCTCTAAGCTTACACCACTCCCTCTGGTTCTCAAGTTCACCTATTCAACACGTTTCTCCGAGGCTTCTTCAGGTATACTCGTAATCATAGCTGTCTTTCTGATACTCATATTTAGAAGACATTTCTGTAACTGATGGAGTATTGGAATAGTCCTTAAAAGGCTGCTTTACAAATATATTATTACACAATCTTGAATTTGCACTATTGGGTGTATTGAAAAAAATAATTTAGTATTTTTATTGATTGTTATAGATGTATATTATATAATATATATGGGATATTCATGAATGTGTTAATGAATATTTTGTTCACTTCACTTTCACTATTTTTTTCAACTCATTACCTATATTTACCTATATTTTCACTTTAAATTGACAAATGTTCCTGTTACAACAATTAACAGGCTTTGCTGCCACCAGAGCCTGTTAGGGTAGGCTCAACCCTGTTATACCCCATGGGCTTCCCACAGATCTAGATTACAGCTATCCAAACACAAGGAGCTATTACACTTTTGTGTTTATTGCGAGTAAAGTACAACAACACAGGTATCAAACACACCCAGGACAGATGCATAAACAGAGTAAATACTCACACAAAAGCCCTAATTACTTTCTTTCTGGATGCCTCTGAGACTAAGCAATCCTGGGCTCTTTTGGTCCCCGTGAGTGGCTCAAGTTGAGCTCAATAGAACTCCAGAACAGAAACAGTCCTCCAGGCAACAAGAGAACAAAAGTGGCTCATGGCTGAGGCTGGATGCCCCAAATACTGAAGATCCCTTCCAGGGAAAAAAGAGAAGTGGCTAGTAACCTGGATACCTATCCCTGTGTGGTTGGTACTGCCATTCACAGAAGCTGGATGCCTGAAAGGTACCTCTTCAGGCTGCCGCAGCTTGGTTGCCTAGGTAGCTCTCCTCCAGATAGAGGTCACTGGTATGCTAAAGCCACACTGGGATCGTACACAGGGATCTCTCTCCAATGAGACTTACTCCAACGTTCCATCACTCAATTGGCTCCAACCAATGCTGCACATGAAGCCCACAGCTTCCACAGAGTGAGGATCCACCCCAAGAACTGTAGCTTAGCTCCCGGTACTCTGTGCCAGCTCTTGAGCACACCAGTCACATTAGAACCTGGCACCAGGTCTCTTCAAGATCCTCAGCCGACTCCACACAGGGGCTCTAACAAGGTCATGCCCGCTCTCTGCTACTCCATCAGATCTGACATGGTTATATTAGCTGGAGTTCCCATTCACAAAATGGGAACACCAGGTGTAGGTAATCACAGACTGGGGCAAAGTCCAGCTTCGCTCTTGGCTATGGGAGTAGGGTAATGCTCCAGCTTTGGAGTAGTAGTCTCCCAGCAGGTGGTCGCATCTCACACCAACTTCGTTAACATTCCACCTGGCCGACACAAAGGCCAGACTTATTGTGTGCCTATCACTCAGCCATTTGTTACTAGCCCAGGCAGACAATGAGTCACATAGACAAATGCATTTACATAGCAGTGATACATACTGACATCACTTAACATACTATGACCAGGGCGAAGGCCATTTTGTCACCCTGATATGGCTCAGTTAACCCTTGCTTTAGGTAGCGAACTGGGCAGCAAGCTGGCCATGCCATTATTGTAGTTTGCCATGTTGCATTTTGTAACAGCGTGCAACAGCACATTTATTACATCATTCATTGAGGGGCTGTATCGCAAAGGTATCTGTTCTGACAAGAAAATGACTTGTTCAAGAGATTGATTTGGGTTGTCGATCTCAGCAACGAGTGCACACATGAATAACACCAACACAAGTTGTTATGAGTGAATATAATTTATTGGGTACTTGGCTTCGGATGCGTGACCATCTCGTGACCATCTCGTTAATAGTCATTTTGAATTTAAGAAACCCACTACATGGTTACCTGAGAAGCCAATGGGTTGCTTCAGTTGCCACAATTGCAAAGCCTGCAGAACCATAAAAACATCAAAATCTTTTCAGAACTGGGATAACACCAAAGTATTTGAGATTAGAAAATTCATCAACTGTAAAACAGCGGAGGGTTATCTATATGGCTAACTGCATATGCAATAAGAAATATATTGGCAAAAAGAGACAACCTTTTAAACATTGCGTCCTGGAGCACCTTGCCACTATCAGGAACCATATTGACACGCCATTGGCGAGGCATGTCCAGGAACACCACAATGGGGATAGTGGGGTTTTGAATTTCATTGGAATAGATCAACTGTCTTTAGGAATTAGGAAAGGGAATTGAGACGGAGCACTTTTAAGGAAGGAATCGAGATGGATTTATACACTTTCACCAGGGACTCAACAAGGGATTTGTGTTTTATCTATTCATCTGAATGATCCCAGTGTATGCCAATTCCATCTTTTGCATTCCACTATGGTTATCATTCAGCTTCCTGCAGTGTCCTTTTGCTCATCCCTTTTGTGGGACCTCACCTATGATGCTTAGATCATTTCGTGTTTATGTCTGCCCTCACTAGTTATTTTAAATCTTGGAGCAGTTTTCCTTTCAACCACTAGAGGCCAGTAGAGATCCACACAACTGTGATTGACATGTATGGGAGCCAATAGGGAAACAGTTCCCTTTATATATATCGAGATTCTCCAGGGGCTCGTCTACAGCCTTGACAAAGCCACCTGCGAAATGTACGTCGGCAACGGACGTACTGACGTCATCCGGAAGTGTATGCAGAGACTGCCTGCTCACGATCCGCAGTTATATTTATACTATTCACGTGCATTTAGGCGTTCTTGTTTAGTTACAAATGGCTGATCTTTACTCAGAATATTTATTTGAAAACATCACTAAAACTTACCTTCATAGACATATATTTTTAATGTACTCTTTATGCACCATTACAAGGGAGTTCTTTCTTCATTTGCGGGGACCATCTCAGTATTTGTTCAGTCTTCTGGATATGACCACTATCTTGATGGCATAAAATGTGATCACAGAGACATTGGGTCAGCCGATAGTAGCCTGTCCCTTTATCCAGACACGCAGCATTACGATACTATGGAGACTATATTCGGATCTTATTAGCAATAATTTACTGCACTAACAGCAATGCGCATATGGGACAAGAGGGGCTGGACACAGTTCAGTCGCTTAGGGATACATTGTAGTCCTCTCTCTGCATATAAACTCTAGCTTTCTTTGCTGTTAGCGTGTTCACTATGGGACCCAGGGTGAGCCGATGGTAGGCTACCCCTGAGTCCAGACACACAATCCATCCAGTATATACACCTATTACACGGGGCCTCAATCAATTATTGACTATAACTACAACGGAGCGTGTGTGTTACAAACGGGACCAAGCACAGTTCAGTCGCCCAGGGACGTATATATACACTCTAGCATTTATCGCTGGTAGCGTGCTCACTATGGGACATATGGTGAGCCGATGGTAGGCTACCCCTGAGTCCAGACACGCAATCTATCCAGTAAACATACTTAGTACTCTGGGTCTTTAGCAATTATTGACTGTAATAGCTGAGCCAGTTTATACAAACGGGGTGGAGCATAGTTCAGCCGCTCCATTCTAGCATTTATCGCTGGTAGCGTGCTCACTATGGGACATAGGGTGAGCCGATGGTAGGCTACGCAATCTATCCGGTATACACACTGATTACCCTGGGTCTCTAGCAATTATTGACTATACTAATAGCGGAGCCTGTACGTTACAAACGGGGCTGATCACAGATCAGTTGCTCAGGGATGCACTACAGTTCGCTCTTTGCATAGCATACTCTTGTGCCCATTGCTGGTAGCGTGATCACTGGGAGACCTAGGGTTAGCCAATGGCAAGCTATCCCTGAGTCCAGACATGCAATTTATCCAGTATACACACTTTTAGCTCCGGCTAACAAGGAACTGCCGACTGTATTAATAGCGGAGCCTGTGCGTTATATACGGGCTGAGTACAGCCCTTCCTCCTTTGTTGTACCCCACACGTGTAATCCATACTGCCAGTGCTGGTGATCGACTACACACCGCATAACATTCAAGTGTATGGGTTAGTGCTTTTGCGACTGTGTGTTGAACAGTAGTGCCCACATTTGATTTACGATAGTTTCTCCCTTGCTTTTTTAATTCGCTTAGCTTATAGGCTCTTGGTTTTCACCCACTTTATTTTATATTTGGAGTATTACTCTTTAATTAAGTTTTGGTTTTAACGTTACAACCATATCATTTATTTTGTCCTCCCGCCCATTCTTATTTGAGGTTCCATAGCCCTTAGTTATCATTACCAGTTCTCCCATTTATAGCCTTTGAGTGCTCTCACTGCATAGGGGATTCTTGTTTGGCGTGTTTTATTTCATATTTGTCCCTGATTGTAGCACCTTATCAATACAGCTGTAGTGAGGGATTTTTCCCTGTCCTTCCCCACCCTTCCTCTTCCCTGTATGCCTGTCACTCAGCCAGTTGTTACTAGCCCTGGCAGACAATGAGTCACATAGAGAAATGCAGTTATATAGCAATGATACATAATGACATCACTTAACATACTATGACCAGGGCGAAGGCCATTTTGCCACCCTGTTATGGCTCAGTTAACCCTTGCATTAGGTAGCGAACTGGGCAGCAAGCTGGCCAGGCCATTATTGTAGTTTGCCACGTCGCATTTTGTAACAGTGTGCAACAGCACATTTATTATAATAATAATAGCATGTTCTTGTATAGCGCTGCTAGTTGTATGCAGCGCTTTACAAAGACATTTTGCAGGTACAGGTCCCTGCCCCGTGGAGCTCACAATCTATGTTTTTGGTGCCTGAGGCAGGGGGAGATAAAGTGACTTGCCCAAGCTCACAAGGAACCGACACCGGGAATTGAACCAGGCTCCCCTGCTTCAAAAACGGTGCTAGTCAGTGTCTTTACTCACTGAGCCACTCCTTCTCCTTACATCATTCATTGTGGGGCTGTATCGCAAAAGTATCTGTTATGACAAGAATATGACTTGTTCAAGAGATTGATTCGGGTTGTCAATCTCAGCCACGAGTGCACACATGAATAACACCAACACAAGTTGTTATGAGCGAATATAATTTATTGGGTACTTGGCTTTGGATATATTTCAGCATTCTATGGCACTCAGGATACCGCTCATGATGTCATCAACAACCAGGGGACTCCCATCATCGGGTAAGATGAACTTCCTGGTCAATAGTTGTTGTTCTGTGATCAATTTGTACTGCGCGCAGTCCTGAGTTTACTACTATCTTTGCCACAGTTGAGAGCCTGGCACATTTCATGCAGGGCAAAATGTATCAGAGAACACACTCGGGCATTCAGCCAACATCCCAGTTAGGGAGGCGAGGGAGTCCAGCTATATCTTGTGCTTCTCATAACAATGATCCTAACAGTTATTACTACAATTAAGCATATCTGTAAGAGACAAAAGTTAACTCATCCTGCACCTAGGCCATCAGAAACACAAGAAAACTCAATTCTCATTACAGTATCCAACATAATACCTTCAGAATTTCTTTGAGATAATTGCTCACACAAGTGATTTTCTGTAAACCATGTTTTATCACTATACCAGGCACGGCACCTTGATATTTAGGTTCCTTAAGGATAATATCTTCTTCACAAACATTTTGTGTGCATATTTTTTTAGTCAGTCTCTAACTTATTTGCCAATTGCTAAATTCAGATCTGATCTTTTTGCAAATGACTTGCACAGATGTGTCCAGGCTTACTGTTTTCAGTGCCGTGGACCAACACATCGACATCTGCGGGCCATCCACAGCCGTGAAAATTGTACATTTTGTGGCCAGGGAGGATAAAAGCAGGACCCCCACAGTGTTAATCCTACCAGACCAGCCAGCCTGTAAAACCTGTGCAAAGGAGTCCCAGAGAGAAGCAGTCACTCTATCTCCCCGCGCAGGTCTTACAATAGCAATTCATGGGCTTTTTATCAGCTCTTTACATAGTTATTGAATCAGGGGTTCTCCAAAGCTGAACCCCATTACTTTCAGCTCAGCTTCCCCTGCTTCAGGAGATACAGACCTCCGCAAGGGGGCCTGTATCTCCTGAAAGTTTAAATCTCCCATGTCACGGCTTCCTGGTCTACATGACCGAGAAATTTAAACTTGCGATACTGGCAGCCCCTACGGAGGTCGTATCTCTGGAGGCAGGAGGTCCCCAGAGCTGACATTAATTGTGTTCACTTCCAGAGACCCCCTGCTTCAAATATATAAAAATAAAGTAAAGAAACAACAGTAAAAACATTAAACATACATTTAAAATAAATGTTAAACCATAAACCCATTGATCGGCACTGTGGATACCTAGGCCCTCTCAATGTGAGCCTAGATTGCCACTTTGATAGATTACTTACAACCCTTCATTACCTTAAAGGCTAGAAAGCTACCCCTTTCTGAGTCCTAACCACCCCCCGAGAGCAATTACCTTCATCACCCAACCCTCCTACCCCCTCCCTCACAGGCACACAGACACACACTAATGGTCAATAGCCCTATTAGCCAAATCTGGCTAATTGTGCTTTTGCCCTTTGAGAAGCATAACAAATACACATTACAATAAAACACACACTACAGTACAATAAAATAAAAACACAAACACTAGCCATTTAATCCATTGATTGTCACAGTGGCTACCCAAGCCCTCACATTTCCTGTGATAGTGTGAATTTCGGATATTGACAAATCCCATTCCCTGACCTAAACAACAAGTATAGATGTATTTGTATATCAAGTGCCTTTACCCAAGAGAATTGTTCTGATACCAATTACACTCCTGTAAGTTACATTTTGTTTGTCCCTCAAATGGAAACATAGTAATTAGTATGTATGTATGTATATATGAATACAAAGTATTTAAAGCGCTAGGAGTATTTTAGAGACCAGAAGTAACTGAATTTTCAATTATTTAAATGCACTGATATTTTGGCAAACACATCAAAATGACATATTTACAATTATTTCATTAAAAAACCCACAATTGATCCTGTGAATAAACATGACTTCACTTAAAACAATGTCAAACAGACTCGTATAGTTGTTTATAAAATGTTCAATCATACTGTATACCAGTCTATGATGTTTGTCAGGGTCGCCTAGACCTCCTGCCTAGCCATAGCTTCTTTGTCCACTGGGTGTGCTGCTGCCTTCTGTTGGCTCTGGGTTCCTCTGTCTGCCTGTCTGTCTTCTTGTTGCTCCTGTCTCTGTCCTTTATAGCTCTGCTTCCTGTCTGTTGCAATTGCCTTTGCTTGAAGTCAGACTCCTAATGCACATGCTTCTGATTCCTGATCTGTTTCTGTACCTGTACCTGTATTATAGAAGTCTGTTCACAGTAAAAGCTCTTGCTGGTAATCTGGCTTGTCCCTGTTTGTTCCTGTTCTCAGTCCCTGCCCCCAGACCTGTCCTTGCTCCCCTGTCCTGTTCCAGTCTCCTCGTTGCCGACCTCTGCTTGTTACCTGACTTCGCTACCTGCCGCCTGCCTCGGACCTCTGCTTGTTTCCTGACTTCGCTACCTGCCGCCTGCCTCGGACCTCTGCTTGTACCTGACTTCGCTACCTGCCGCCTGCCTCAGACGCCTGCTTGTGACCCCTACTACGCTCGTGCTGTTCCGGCCACCGAGATCCTACCCGCCACAGGAGTCTCCCGTGACAGAAAGCAAAGGCCACTTCTGGATCTCGCTGGAACAGATTCTTCTGCCTGCACCCTTTCCTGCCTGCTGCAGCAGACCACATCCGCATGGTTGAAGATAAGTACTTTCGTTTCTTTTTTGGAAATCCAAGTTGGGATTTTGAAAGGTTTTTTTTGTTGCTGCTAAGTGTTCTGCAAGAATTATTGCGTTCATAACGAAAAAACATTTTTTCTGAGACTAGAACTGTTGCTGCAGAGACTATTGCAGCTTTCTTTGAGATTTTTCGTTTTGTGCAGTGCCTGGGTTAACCCTTGCAGTACCTGTTGCCACCTTTTTAGACTCTGACTTTTAATTTCCTGGACAAGGCTTGTCTCTGCATCCCTGGTTGGACCACTGCTGTTCACAGGGTTCCCATTTCAAAAGACAAGAGTGCTTCCATTATTTTGTTACTGCATGCAGGAAAAATCACTGCAATCTGTAGTTTTTCATATGATTGGTTCTAAGGTTTCTGGTTTACCTGCAAGTTCCCCTAAAGTTTGTTTCTCTGCAACATATGATATCCCTACGCCTGATATCAAAGGTTTCAGATTTGACTGCAGGGTTCTCTGTCTGATATTCCTATGTCCGATGTCAAAAGTTTCAGATCTAACTACAAGTTTTCTCTGTATTAGTTTCCTGCTGTCTATGATATTTCTATGCCTGATATCTAAAGTTTCAGATTCAACTGCAGGTTTTCTTTGTCTATATGATATCCCTACGCCTGATGCCTAAAGATTCAGATGTAACTGCAGGTTCTCTCTGTCTGTATGATATCCCTACGCCTGATTTCTAAGGTTTCAGATATAACTACAGGTTTCTCTGTCTATGTTTTTTTTCCTTGCATTTATAAATCTCTGTGACTGATGCTAAAGTCTCAAAGGGTCAGCTCTACTATCTTGTGTCTGTGTCTAATATTCCTGTTGTTCATTCTAATGCTTCTGTTTTAAAAACACATTTCCTCTTTACTGGTTTCTTGGGAAGTGTGGTTTCCCCATGTCTGAAATTATGGCTCCCACTCAAACAGTCTTGAGCAGTAAATGTGAACACAGTACCACTGATTCTTCAGAACTTCTCAAAGCAAGGAAGAAGAAGGAAAAGAAGGGAGGCATTCCTGTAGAAGTTGCAGAAGGAATTAAGAATGGAAATTTAACCTCAGAGTCTGCATTTGATGAAAGAGATATGCTGCAGCTTAAGGCAACTCACAGATGTATCCCAAGAATAGTGGAAGAGAAGAAAGATGCCCCTACTCAGACCCTTCAAGCTGCACAGAAAGCGATTGATTGTCTGTATGGACATTTAGATAAGGAGCAAGAAGCTAATTCTGCACTACAAAACTGTCTATCCTCAGCAATTGCTAAGTGTGTTCTCCAGGAGAAAGAAAAAGAGCAGTTGAAGAGTGACCTGGATGGCATTTCAGCTGAGCTGGAGAAGGCATATACTGATGCTGCAGAGAATCGGCGCCTCGTTTCTAAAAGTAACGAATTCCTGGAAATCTCTATGAAGGAAATTGACAGGCTTAATACAGAGCTTAAAATCTCCCAGGAGGAGATTTGCTACTTCAAAAAAGAGATGGAAGTCGTTCAGGAGGAGAGATGCTACTTGAAAACAGAGATACGTTCTATGAGAGACGCCTCCGAAGAGTTAAATAGTAGGTTTGAAACTATAAACCAAATGAGTAAGAACTTCTCTGTCCAAGCCAGTGAAGGAGATAAAAGACTCCATGAATCAGAAGAGGAGAAGAGACTATTGATAGAAGAAAAGTCAAGGATGCAATTAGCGCTGGAAAAAGCAGAGGGTGACTGGGAAAAAGAAAAATATCAGTTGGAGAATGACAGGGTGATCTTGTCAAGTAAGTTGGAGAAGGCCTACGCTGATTCTGCCCAGTGCCAGACTTTCATGGCTCAAGTTGACGCAGCACTGGAAGCATCTCAGAAAGAGGTTCACACGCTTACTACAGAGCTGGAAGCCACTAAGGAGAAGAGTTGCCACTTCAACACAGAACTATGTTCATTGAGAGAAATCTTCGAAGGGTTAAATATCAGTTTTGAAACTGTAACCCAAGAGTGCAAGAATCTCTATGTCCAAGTCAGTGAAGGAGATAATAAACTCCAGGAATTAGGAGAGGAGAAGAAACAGTTGGCCCAGGAAAAGTTAGATGTGCAGACAGCACTGCAGAATGCAGAGAGAGTGCTGCAAGAAGAATGTGTCTCCCTGGAGCGGCGCACACAAGCAGAAAATATGCTGCAGAGTCAGCTGCGAGAACTGCGTACACATCTGCAGGACACCAAGGAGAAATGGGTGAATGCTGAAGAAAAGCAGCGAGTTCTGCAGGAAAAAAGTTTCCAGACTGCCTACAAAATAAAGATGCTGCAAGATTATTTGAGTACCCAGTGTGTCCCCAAAGAACAGCATGAGGAGCTGAAGGCCACACTGAGCATAACCAGAGCCTCGCTGGAGGAAGAGCTACAGCTAGCAGCTGAACACACATCTCAGCAACTCACAGCGCTGCAGGCGCAGATCGCTGAGCTCAAGAAACAGCTTGCCAAAAAGGAGAGAGAGAAGGTGTCCGTCTGTCAAGTGGCTGGCCTGACACAGCGCTGTGAGATCAAAATGGCTGATGCCTGCAAATTATTGGACCACACAGCCTGTGATAAAGTCCGGCTGCAGCTGGAGCTGTACAATGCCCGGGAGGAGTACCGGCAGCTGCAGATCAGAAATGAAGAAGATGCAACATATCTAAGCTTTACTCTGAGTCAGCTGGGAGATATGGAGTCGCGACTCAACTCCAAAAGAGTTGAACTGACAACTGCTTTGAGTGGGAAAAGAAGTACAGAAGGACAGCTTCAAGAGCTGAAAACTCGAATTGCTGGTTTTTCATTGGGTGGTGCCACGAAACGGCAGTCGCAAGAGGAGACCATGGAGAGCGAACTCTGTGTCCCCAATGACTCATGTGGAAAAGCTGCAGCCGTCCTTGATGCCCACATTCCTGATTTCTCTGTCCCTGCTTTTGGGTTGAAGGCACCCATTCGGAGGTTCCTTGCAGCAACCAATGTACCTGTGGAGTACCCTCTGCCCGCTGACAAACCACCAGAGGTGGGTCACCTTGAGTCCACTTTTCATCAAGGCCTCCGGGAAGAGCCTGGAGGATCGTCCGGAGAACGCTCTCGAGAGGGGGGAGTAATGTCAGGGTCGCCTAGACCTCCTGCCTAGCCATAGCTTCTTTGTCCACTGGGTGTGCTGCTGCCTTCTGTTTCCTCTGGGTTCCTCTGTCTGCCTGTCTGTCTTTTTGTTGCTCCTGTCTCTGTTCTTTATAGCTCTGCTTCCTGTCTGTTGCAATTGCCTTTGCTTGAAGTCAGACTCCTAATGCACATGCTTCTGATTCCTGATTTGTTTCTGTACCTGCACCTGTATTATAGAAGTCTGTTCACAGTAAAAGCCCTTGCTGGTAATCTGGCTTGTCCCTGTTTGTTCCTGTTCTCAGTCCCTGCCCCCAGACCTGTCCTTGCTCCCCTGTCCTGTTCCAGTCTCCTCGTTGCCGACCTCTGCTTGTTACCTGACTTCGCTACCTGCCGCCTGCCTCGGACCTCTGCTTGTTTCCTGACTTCGCTACCTGCCGCCTGCCTCAGACCTCTGCTTGTACCTGACTTCGCTACCTGCCGCCTGCCTCGGACACCTGCTTATGACCCCTACTACGCTCGTGCTGTTCCGGCCACCGAGATCCTACCCGCCACAGGAGTCTCCCGTGACAATGTTACTTCTTTCTAAGTGATGCCTTCTGTGCTGCCCCTTGGGTTGCCATTCCCACACTGGCAATTTTACAAAAATGACTAAAAAAGAAGCGCAAACAGAAATGAATCTCCTGGTGTGATCTTTTTTAAATCTACAAAGTGTTAGGAACAGAGTAATCAAATTGCACTTACAGTGTTTCAGCTTTCCACCAATATTCATTTACTTATGTCGTCCGTGAGGTAAATTGTAGAATCTGAACTTGTGTGGAGTCTTTGAGAGTCTCCATGGGTGGTGCCTTAGGCTGCTGCTTTAGCTTGTGAAGCCCCTTTTCCCCTGAAACGGAAGGAACTACCAGTACTGCTATTACCTGTTTGGCTGCCAGAAGGCATGAGCCTCCGCCGCTGGGAGGCTGGGGTGATATCTCATTTGCCTCGTTGCAGCGCCTCACCTGCGAGGGATCCTAACATGGTGGGATAAGCCCCTTACATGAACAATACCAATTATAACCACACACAGGGTATATAATAACTGGTTTTACTGAACTCAGGATAAGCAACCTGTACCCCACAGTACATAGCCCACAGACACAATCCCAACACACCATAGGAGTGTCCCCAATGTAAATAGGGTGCTTGGCACCAATATCCCTGATGTCCTTTTCTCCAATGTCAGGGCTCACCCAAAAGTGTATGGAATAGCGCTATCCTGTGAACTTTTGGTGCACTTGTTGAGGTACCTACCATGGGCTCCTACACCCAGGTACTGCTGAATAACAAATAGGGATCCATCTGATCCAACGTCGCCGTTGTCCGCGAAGGCGTCCGCCTATGCGTTGGGTGAACTTCGGTACGGGGTCTCACCTTTGAAAGTCTATTAGTGCGATGGTGGTCTGGACCCAGAACACAGGCCACAATCACCACATGGTGTCTCACCGGTGCTATACCCTGACTATAAGCAGTTACTGGGGAAATGTCCCTAGCTATGGGCTTTCCATGTAGCAGCCACAACCTACTGTGAGTCGGGGCCTATCTGGTGCCTAAGAGGTATCTGCCTAGTCTGGGATGCCACAGCACACAGACACTACCTTACCCCTCTGCATCCCTTCTCTGACTGACGTGGTCCCAGGCGCGCCAAAAGTCTCAATATCCTACTGCTGAGATTCTTCTAGCCCTATTGACTGCCTGGCAACATGTGGTGTTGCAGCCCCTAGTGCTGCTGGGATTTGCAGTTCCCCTGCAGAGCTTATGGTAATGGCCGCTGCAACTACTGCCTCAATGCGCAAGCGCAGGGTGTGCCAACATGGCCGCCACAACTTGGGAGCTCACTGCGCATGCACGAAGATCCCCACTATGGCGGCACCCTGATCGCATCTACCCACGGATCTCCGGAGACCCGCTCACCTGGCAGCAACCTCCCCGCTGTGTCCCTAGCAACCCGTCCGGCAGGTAAGAGGGACTATGGGAGACCTGGCTACACTTGCAATGTCTGCCACTTCTTTCTGGTTCCATTCTCACTTTCTCCTTGAGTGTTTGGCACACATTTTTCCTCTGTGTCCCTTGCGGGCTGCAAAGTCAAACTTTGTTACATATTTGTATTTATTTTGTAGTGATTTCTTATCAGTTTCAACAATTTAAATATCCCGGAGAATCTATCACACCGTAGTATTATACAATCCCTATTACCTATTCATACTCACCAAGTCTCGCATATTTGCTCACGGATTGTTTCCTATCTCATTGGTTTCGCACCAATGATATGCTGGTGTGGCGAACGTTTACTCACTTTTTAGAGTTGGTCCATCAGTGCTTTGTATAGAATGACCCATGTGTCTCGCACCCATGTCCGATCGCTATGGTCAATGAGTTTGCTCGCATGTCTATGAGGCCCGTCTGCTTACTCCGGTCGGTCCATTATACCCAAGTATAGAATAATAGGCCTTGCACCTGTTCCACGCTGATATGACCATTCTGTGTTCTCTTACATCTGAGTACCATCTGCTGAGTCACTTTCACGTTCAGCCCCGCCAATCCCACATATGAGTCATGTCTGGCCTTTTTTCTACAAAGATTTGCCCTATAGGTCTTCTAAATCTTCTGATAGGAGCATAATTACCACTTCTATCATGCTGTGGTCACAAATGAAGGAAGGTAAATCTGACACAGACAGACTATTTCGACCTTAATGGGTCTCATCATGTAAGGAATCCACTACTGGCTTTGACTTTTGCCTTGCAGACCTGTGCAGTTGCAGGCTTCCTCTGGCAATCTATGGCACAGGTGCTGCCTCTCATTGCAGCTTCTGCCCTGTGCTACTTCTTTGGAGGAATTCTCACACACCCTCCTCCTGTGATTGGATCTCCGCCCTTTATATTCTAGACGTTGGCTCTGAACCAGCGCCGAGCAAACTATTCATATCTCTATGTTACTGACTCTGCCACAAACCACCCCAGGCCTCTCTCCTAGCGTTCTTACCTTCCAAGTTCCTGAGTATCCAGAGGCCTGGTCCTGGACGTCTGTGCTGAAGCGTTGTTGCCAGCACTGGCCTGCTGCTATCTCCTTGCAGTGGCCTACCCCGGACGTCTGTGCTGAAGCGTTGATGCCAGCACTGGTAACTGCTGCATTCCCTCCTAGCAGTGGCTACCCTTCCTGTCCTGTGGCCTGCCGCTATTCTCCTGTAGTGGCCTATCCTGGACGCCTGTGCTGAAGCGTTGATGCCAGCACTGGTACTGCTGCATTCCCTCCTAGCAGTGGATACCTTTCCTGTCCTGCGGCCTGCTGCTATCCTCCTGCAGTGGCCTGTCCTGGACCTCCGTGCTGAAGCGTTGATGCCAGCACTGGTACTGCTGCATTCCCTCATAGCAGTAGATACCTTTCCTGCGGCCTGCTGCTATCCCCTTGCAGTGGCCTGCCTTGGACTTCTGTGCTGAAGCGTTGGTTCTTCCCGACGCTGCCCTGCGGTGAACTTCGGCCAGCCTGCTGTCTCCTCCTGCTGAGATCGGCGTCATGGGCCGAGGCCGCACCTCGCGCAGAAGCCACCCCCGCGCTCACGCTCCTAAGCTGAAGCGGGGAAATCCTGACTACCTGTTGCCGAACTCCTGCTTCCATAACGACGATGCTGCCTTCTCCAATCCTGACCCTGCGATGTACGACTACGAACTGCGCACTCCGGATCAGTCTGCGTGGACTCAGGTCGGTGATTATATAACCCCACCTCAGCCCCGCGGTCCGGTCCCGGTTTGTGGCGAGCATCGGCGTAACAGTATGCTCGGCCCGTTAAAACCGGACCGCGCCGTGGCGGGGGATGGCGATTTTCCAACTGAAGTTATGTCCCGTCCTGCATATCAGTCCCACTATGAAGGCCAGTATTTGTGTGAAGTACTACCCATGATTGATGAACTGTGGACGTATGAAGGTTTAACCCCTTTGCAAAGACAATGCCGTTGTGATCTCTTTATTAAGGCTTACTGCATCCTGAACTTAAAACAGTCTCTGGCCGCTTGTATTCGCTCTCCTGATTCCCCTTTAACCTGGGATAATGTGAACCCTATGGAACTGGCCGACGCCCAAGAGGCAATCTATGCCCTGGCCTCATCACTGGACATTCATCTAGTAGAACAGAGCGCCCTCCTCATGTTGGCTCAGTCTCAAGATACACTCCATGTATTTTCCTCAACACTAGACACTCACATAATAGAACAGGATCCCCTCCTTGCCAGCTATGCTGCTGCTTGGCAGATTCTCTGTGCTACCAGTCCTGTTACTAAACCTGTGGGGTTACCTCTCTCTCCTAAGAATGGTCAAACCATTTCTCTGTCGCTGCCCGCTAAGGAAGAAGCTGCCACGCTCCCTAATCCTGAGTTAACCTCCCTAAGTTCTTTCCCTGAGGTTATTTCGGTCTTAACCCCTGCTAGTCAGGCTTATGCGTTCCCCACTGTAAATCCCTGCAGTACCCAGGTCAGTGTGTCTTCCCTAGCACCAGAGAATGAATCCTGTTTGCCCTCTTTTCCTAAACCAAAAATTCTAAGCTCTGTTTCCGAGGTTTTTTCTGTATTAACCCCTGCTAGTCTGCTCTGTGAGGTTCCTACTGTTAACCCTAGTATTCCGCAGTCTAATGATAGGTCCCTAGGGCAAGAGGCAGAACCCCCTATGACCCCACTCTCGGAGACTAGCTTCTATTTCTCTGATTCTCAGGTACAGAGTAATTTAACCCTTGGGGTTTTTCCTATGTTAACCCCTGCAGGTCAGCCCTGTGAACCTTCCTTGGTAGATCCCTTTAGTTCGTCAGTCAGGGACACCTCCTTAGCCTCAGAGGATCAACCCCTTTTGTCCTCTGACTCAGCTAAAATTCTCGGGGCTATGCCCCCTGAACTTTCGGCAATAATACTGGCTCCAGTAAAAAGTATTCTGGAGCCTTTTGTTTCTCTAAACCTGTTCGCAGAATCCCTACTCCTAGGTATTTCACTCACCCCGTCTGCCACTCAGAGAACTGAGACCCCTGCTTCTGAGCATAGACCCCTTTTCGTGGAATCTGTTGTCATTTCTGATGTCCCAGACACTCTTTCCCAAATACCCACTTCAGAGGCCAGCACAGTCGTGGTTGCCCCACTTGCACTGTCTGAGTTCTCCTTTTCTCAAATCCTAGGGTTTAAAGCGAACAGTACATATTATGCTCCTTTCCAAGTGACCCCTTCTGAGATCAGCATATCTGCTGTTGCTCCCTCAGTACCATTAAAGTTAGGGCCCTTCTTTTTAAATGATCAGGCTTTCAAGTTTGAGACTCCCTTTATCCCTGACTTTGTAAAACTGCAGTCCCTTCTCTCTGTAGTTAAAAGTTCTCCAGCAGCCGCTGAGTTAAGCTTTGCCGCTGCCAAATCTTCTGTTATAGAAGCAACCTTGCCTAGCTTACTTCTGTCTGTCCTATCTGTGATGCCTATCACCTTTACTAAAATTTCTGTTTTGCAAGGTATTTCTCCTAGTAAATCTGTGATACCTGCCATTCCTTTAATCAGTTCCAAAACCCCTGTCACTAAGTCTCCCATGGAGTCTGATGCCCTCACTAGGGATTCTCAGGGACCCAATTCTGTAACAAGCAAGATGTCCCTTGTGTCTGTTGGAGAGTTTACCCCAGTTTCTCTCACGGATCATGCCACAGCCTCCGGGATGATTAAAAATGACTTTAAGTCTGGGATGCCCATTCCTGTAATAATACTGTTTCACGCTGATTCACCCACAGTATTCGGGGTATCCACTACTGACTGTATGTCTACTACCACGAACTCAGGGGTATCGCATTTGGAACGTTCCCTTTTTTCAGAAGATCCCGTCTTTAAAATGGACTTATTTTTCTCTGTGTCTTCCACAATACTTGGGGTACTTGCTATTGACTGTCCTGTCCCAAAACTAGGGTTACCTCTCAAAAAGGTGCCTGGAGCTACCGATGTTAAAGACCCTATGTTTAAAACAGTAACAATTTGCATTGCTTCTCCCACAGTATCATGTGAGACCTGGGTACCTGGGACCTCCACTCCGAAGCCAAGCTCTAGTTCTCTGTCTTCTTTCTCTGTGTTGGAGGCACCCAGCTTTAACCCCAAGACTTTTTTCCCTAAGGTTGATGCACCGCTTAACCGCCTGCCTTGTTTTTTGGATAAAATCTGTTTTCTCACCTTTCAAACAGACTCCTTACTCGCAGGTCTCTGTGCGGTGCCCAAAGTGCCCGATCTGTATGGCAATTGGCCTCTCCCTAAGACGAAGACACCCTTACTGGACCTCGTCGCTTTACCTGAAGCGTCCGTTCCTGTTCTCTATGGGTCCACTATGGGTATAGACATGCTTATTATGTCCTTCGCCAAGGCCACAATTTCGGATTTGATTCTCTCTAAAGATCACAAACCAAAGGAAGCGGATCCTTCTTCAACTGCCAGTACCATGACCAAGAGTTGCATGCACACTGCTACAGACTCTCGCAATTTGCTTGGGATAGCAACCCTGCTTGGTATCAAAAGTACCGCTGCTATAGTGTGTAGTGAACCCTCCCGCCCCATTCCCTTGCTAACCACCACCCGGAATTCCTTGGAAGCTAAAGACTCTCGCAACTTCCTCCGTGCTGATTTCACCAAAGACATTGCCTTCTCTGAAGGTCCCTCTGCCATTTATGTCCGACAATCTGTGTCCTGTGTCCCGTACTCTTGGACTATTACTATGCACCGGACACCTGGCTACTGTCCTTCCGATGTTCCCATTCCGGAGCCCTCAGGTCCCATTGTCCATGTACCAAGAACTGCAGTACCACCGCTGTCTTTCATGGCACTCGCCAATGTACATCTGGATTGTGGACCTAATTCTCGCCGGAGACACTTCAGGAACAACTCAATGTCTCCCAGACCTATGAATGGTCCTGTTCACCCAGGCTTCTCACCCAGTGGTGGGGGTACTGTAAGGAATCCCAACAAACTATGGTCTTTCAATGCCACCTCTCGCCTAAGGAGGTTTAGGAACAATTCCATGTCCCCCAAATCTGTGATGGATCTTGTTCGTCCGGAGGTCTCACCTGAAGGGGGGGGTACTGTAAGGAATCCACTACTGGCTTTGACTTTTGCCTTGCAGACCTGTGCAGTTGCAGGCTTCCTCTGGCAATCTATGGCACAGGTGCTGCCTCTCATTGCAGCTTCTGCCCTGTGCTACTTCTTTGGAGGAATTCTCACACACCCTCCTCCTGTGATTGGATCTCCGCCCTTTATATTCTAGGCGTTGGCTCTGAACCAGCGCCGAGCATAACTATTCATATCTCTATGTTACTGACTCTGCCACAAACCACCCCAGGCCTCTCTCCTAGCGTTCTTACCTTCCAAGTTCCTGAGTATCCAGAGGCCTGGTCCTGGACGTCTGTGCTGAAGCGTTGTTGCCAGCACTGGCCTGCTGCTATCTCCTTGCAGTGGCCTACCCCGGACGTCTGTGCTGAAGCGTTGATTCCAGCACTGGTAACTGCTGCATTCCCTCCTAGCAGTGGCTACCCTTCCTGTCCTGTGGCCTGCCGCTATTCTCCTGTAGTGGCCTATCCTGGACGCCTGTGCTGAAGCGTTGATGCCAGCACTGGTACTGCTGCATTCCCTCCTAGCAGTGGATACCTTTCCTGTCCTGCGGCCTGCTGCTATCCTCCTGCAGTGGCCTGTCCTGGACCTCCGTGCTGAAGCGTTGATGCCAGCACTGGTACTGCTGCATTCCCTCATAGCAGTAGATACCTTTCCTTTCCTGCGGCCTGCTGCTATCCCCTTGCAGTGGCCTGCCTTGGACTTCTGTGCTGAAGCGTTGGTTCTTCCCGACGCTGCCCTGCGGTGAACTTCGGCCAGCCTGCTGTCTCCTCCTGCTGAGATCGGCGTCATGGGCCGAGGCCGCACCTCGCGCAGAAGCCACCCCCGCGCTCACGCTCCTAAGCTGAAGCGGGGAAATCCTGACTACCTGTTGCCGAACTCCTGCTTCCATAACGACGATGCTGCCTTCTCCAATCCTGACCCTGCGATGTACGACTACGAACTGCGCACTCCGGATCAGTCTGCGTGGACTCAGGTCGGTGATTATATAACCCCACCTCAGCCCCGCGGTCCGGTCCCGGTTTGTGGCGAGCATCGGCGTAACACATCAGTGTAAGGTTGGTTATACTGGTTTTGCAAAATGAAGCATGGGATAGGTTTCACCACACTTAGTTAAATTTGGTGGGTAAAAAAAGTGAGAAAAACCCTCCACAGTAAAGCATATAGCAAATGGAAATATTACTGTGTGCTCATTTGTGTATTTCTCAAGGGAAAGAGAAAGTCAGCTGAAGCTGACCAAACGCCGTCGGGTGACGTCATCACGCACACATGACCACGTGACCACGCTGCCACGAGGTGCTGTGTTGTGTACTGAGGGACTCTTTGCTTGTACTGTTGTAATTAACTGTTATAGAGCTATTGATTTAACACAGGCTGGAGGAAAGCTGAGCACATTGGTGCTTTGTGGAAGTTGGAGCCAGTGTTTTGTGACACCAACAAACGCTGACTTTCCCTACAAACAGAGTGCCAGATGATTTCAAGCCTCAGCAGTGGTATTGTACCTCTTAAAAGCAAAGAAACCCTTATTTGATTTTTACCTCTTGTTTTCTTGTAAGTGCGCGTTACCATTTTTTACCTTCTAATAAACTCCTATTTTTGGTTGTGCGTTGTTGTCTTTTTTCCTGCAGATTTCCTTTTGGGGAGTGATTCTCCTAGATACAGCTGCCTCCCTTTTGGTTTTTGCAATCATCTGATTTCCTACATTTGGATTCATCATATACTCAGGATTGGACTTGTAACTATACATTTTCTATGCCTTCAATATATCTTTTATTATAAGTATTAATATTTCAGTTTACTGTGCACTATTTTTCATTAGCGCTGTTTGTTAAGAGAGAGAGAGAGACAGACACACACTATGACACTGACACTGAAATCAGTAACCTGAGTGAAGCAGTAACACAGGAACCCCATGTGATGGTGCTCGTCTCAAATCAGGAAGCGGATACCGCAGGGCTGAGCTAGGGATGCAAATAAACCGACCACAACCCAGGGACAGAGTCCTGTAAGAGTATCCGTAGTCGGTAAGGAAGCAGGAGTCAGGGCTGGCGGCAGAGGTGCAAAGTCGAGGAGGCAAGCGGAGATCAGAGCAGGCAGGAGGCAGTGAAGTCGGGGTCACGGTCCGGGGTCAGCAACAGGAACTCAAACAGGCAAGAGGATAAGGCGTAACTGCAAAAGACCGACAAGAGCTGCAAACACACAGAACTTTGCTCGGTGACTCCCTATGGTAACTGAAGCCTTATAAAGCAGGCTGCCAGTACCCAAAATGGCCACAGAGAGCAGAAAGGGCAGGAGAGACAGAAAACCTGAACCGCAGTGAAATCCTGGAAAGGATCAAGCAGAATCCTTACACCCCAGCAGCTCAACACTGAAGGCTGGTAGAAAAAGACATACTAATAAATGGGCAATAGTATCAGTTACTAGTCCGAGAATTCACTAAAACAGCCCCAGGGAACCCCCGGATGGTTACAGTACTCCTAGTAAGTTAATATGTAAATAGTATAATTACACAAACTGGTCCATTAAGCTTAAATTATTGCCGCACTAAATATCTATAGCATCTCTATAGTGGAGACTATGACATCATTACGTGCTCAACGCACGTTTCTCTCCAGCCATGGAGCTTCGTAAGGGACAAATTTGCAAAGGCTTATCGGACCAGTTTGTGTAATTATACTATTTAGATATTAACTTACTAGGAGCTCTGTATCCATCTCGGGGTTCCCTGGGGCTGTTTCAGTTCATTTTCAGACTAGTGACTGATACTATTGCCCATTTATTATGGCCCTGGATCATCCTATAACAGCCTGCAATACCTATTAGGGCTTGTGTGACAGGAGGCGAGAAGCAACAGGGCCACCCATGTTACACACAATAAACTAAAATGAACAGGTTGGGGTATTCTCAAAAACTGAGAGAATATGAGTTGATGAGACACTATCTGCATAGAGTATGCTTAATAGCCCAGTCTATAATAAATGACAGAGTGTTGCAAATGCCTCTTACACTGAGTCAGGGAGCGCTGAAGTAATGCAGGGATATGAGGTGGCTAATGAACGCCACAATGAGGATATACGTCAGTAGCATATCATATCCACAGCAATTAAGTGAGATGCTGTGTGTATGTACTTTACCTACTGTAAGTAACCAATCTATTCAGGTGACAGAGTGTCTATAGATATTCATACACTGGATATGAGTGTGTTAGCAACAGAAGAAATACAGTGTGGCTGCAGCATGTCACCGATACAAGTGGTTAAAGATCAGGTATAACCACAATCCATAAGCCAGTAAGGTCCAGAAACTCACAAGCTATAGTACGAACGGGTATAGTGGAGCCCCTGTACCGGACAGTATATCTGCTGTTGGAGTGACAGAGGCAGTGGAGAGTTGGTAGCTCCAATCCTGTATGATTGTGAGGAGCGGAAGATGTCTGACCTGTCTTAACTATCCGAGTATAGGTCTCATGCAATGAAATTAGAGCGCAACAATCATTAGGGATCAGATAGCTGACACAGACGGATTCTCCCTCTATTATGTACTGTCACTGGTTACTGGGCTAACTCATATCCCACTAGCTAATCCCTACAGTGTGAAGCTAAAATTCATCCCTAGGCAAAATCTCAAAAATGACCCATCGGCTAGGGGTCGCAAAGAGTTGTAAAGGATGCCCCAAACTACGTTTCGCTCATGCTACGGAGGTTTGTCTGGGCAAAAAGCACAGATGTCCCAGAGATTATTTAAATAGCAAGGCATTGCCATAGTTACTGAGATATGCTCAGAATGCATCATACGTGCGCCCTCTTGTGGTGCTATTTGATACTAGAAGTGAATATAATGGAAGTGAATAGACTGCACTAATATGTATAATATAAGAGAGAGATGTGAAGTGGCGCCTATCAAATTCTAAACCTACACAGATAACAAAATATGTCTCCAAAGCTAAGGTACAACTAGACCATAAGTGTTACTGATGAGTGCAATATACTATGCCATACAATACAAATGCATCAACTAATACATATAAAAAAGTAAAAAAACTAATATAAAATAAAGAATGTATATATATGTGAGAATATATATATGTGATACAAAAAACAGTCCTAGTACACTGTCCTCCAGAGTCTTTGCAGCCTATTTGGAGGGAACACCACTCCCTTGAAGATATCTAGAAAAAATACAAACAGAAAACAGGCGCACTCATAGTGTAGTAAAGTTACAAAATTTATATGGATCTGGATTAAAATATAAACTGCGCACTCACAAACAAAGCAGAATTAATAGCATGTATGAGATAATTACTCAATCGCCAACAGAAACAGCAGGGTCCCAGCAGAGCCTCCGGTGCAGATCCAGTGTCCCGTTTCTGTATACAGGGGGGCCGGTGGTTGTAACAGACACTCCGTGTACTGGATGCGGAATGTGCGCGCCGTGCGCTTTCCCCTCTGGTCTCTCTGCCGACGGGTACTCATCCTCAGCTGTCAGGACTTCCAACTGCTCATACCATCACAGGGCTCTTCCGGATCCGCTGTAACACTCCCAGCACGAAAACACTGCTGCTGTTGACCTCCCAGATGGAACAGGGCTATGCGCTCCCATTTGCACGTTAATGCTTGCAGTACATTAAACATTTTTGCAGTATTTGCACTCCAAATAACACACCCTACGCGTTTCATCTTTTGAACTTCGTCAGGGAATATTAAAAAGTGGTCTTCAGACATAATTTATAGTTTCAATAACCAATCATAGACAGACACAATTTGATTTGATAATCATTAACAGGTATGCACTCAAGGTCTAAAAATTAACTCCTTTCACTGCTGGTAAACAATGTGATTTGATATAGGCAATAAACTTATAGAGCATGACTTGACCTAAATATAACACATCTTATATAAAAATGCAATATGTTTAGAGCAGATGGATACATGAAGTTATAAGTAACATTAGCTTGCATACATGATACATTTGTATTCATAGTAACATTAACGTGTACACATGATTGTGACGGTGAAGGGGTAACCAGACCAATAAGAAAGGTATTATGCCTGGCTGGTTGCCCCTAAACCCTGTTGGGGATGAAGGGGTTAACTGTATGGTCAAAGGAATGGAAGCAGGCACACGGTCTTACTAAAGGTGCAGTTTATTGTGCCACCAAAGGTCCAACGTTTCGGCAAATAGATTGCCTTTATCAAGGAGAGGGCTACAGAACATGTTAAACATACCACAATATATACACAAATGAGTACTCACCCCCCCACGATCACTGCTGCCTTGCTCCTGGATGTCAACGCCCCCATCATGACGTCAGGGCACCAGCGCGACGCAGCGTGATGACGTCATGCACCACCAGGGGAGGAGGAGACAGCCTCCCCAATGCCTGTAACAGGCTAAGATGGCTGTCCTGCAGGAAGCTGGAAACTCAGGGAGCCGCCCCCTCACTGGCAGCAGAGGCTCCCCTGGTGACGTCATCACGCCCTCACGGGGGAGGAGGGGGGGCGGGCCTCAGGCATCAGACCTGCCCTGGAGTGGAAGAAAGACAGCCTGATGCCCAAGGAGGACTGAATGATCGTGCTGGGGTGAGAGCAGGTGTATGAATTGTTCAGTGTGTAACAGTCTTACTACCGGGGACGTATTTTGTCATCCACATAGTGGTAAAAAAATCACTATTCATAATCGTATTACATGTAGATCTACATTTGTGGTGTATATTATCAGGTGCCCGTGTGGTCTTGTCTATGTAGGCAAGACTACACGCATGCTTAAAGTGAGATACATTGAACACAAAAGTGTGATACGTAAGGGTACGGACCCTACTGTACTGGTACAGCACTGTGTTGAACACAGACACAATGTGTCATCCCTCAGAGTGATGGGGATTGAACACATAGCACCAAGACAAGGATACCCTGATAGAGAAACCCTTTTACTGAGGCGTGAGGCTTATTGGATCCACACATTGCAGACAAGTAATGGCAGGGGTCTTAATGAACAACAAAATTTCAAATGCTTTCTCAACAGGAGGTAGCAGAAGGACTCTGTAAGGCTCTGTGCGTCTCGCCGTGGACCCCTGCGACCCATTATGTACATTATGCTCCTCTAAGGATTGCTGTATATGCATTTATCTATATGTATCATGTATCCTTTCAGGTTCTAATTCTATATGTAATGCTGCTAGCATAAATACAGCCTCCACCATTTTTTATACACTGCATTAGATGACACTGTGGTTATACTATTAGTTTGTACACTTTATCTGATTATTTTATTTAATAAAACTGTAGTCACATTACACTTGATTGTTTATGTAAGGGCTCTCACCCCAGCACGATCATTCAGTCCTCCTTGGGCATCAGGCTGTCTTTCTTCCACTCCAGGGCAGGTCTGATGCCTGAGGCCCGCCCCCCCTCCTCCCCCGTGAGGGCGTGATGACGTCACCAGGGGAGCCTCTGCTGCCAGTGAGGGGGCGGCTCCCTGAGTTTCCAGCTTCCTGCAGGACAGCCATCTTAGCCTGTTACAGGCATTGGGGAGGCTGTCTCCTCCTCCCCTGGTGGTGCATGACGTCATCACGCTGCGTCGCGCTGGCGCCCTGACGTCACGATGGGGGCGTTGACATCCAGGAGCAAGGCAGCAGTGATTGTGGGGGGGTGAGTACCCATTTGTGTATATATTGTGGTATGTTTAACATGTTCTGTAGCCCTCTCCTTGATAAAGGCAATCTATTTGCCGAAACGTTGGACCTTTGGTGGCACAATAAACTGCACCTTTAGTAAGACCGTGTGCCTGCTTCCATTCCTTTGCTCAAGTACCTCTGGGATGTCTGGACCTCCCTGGATACAGCGCACCGGCAGATAAGTACCCCCCTCCAGCACCTACCAGCGGTGTGCATGTGCTTCTACATATGACTTTTAACTGTATGGTCACCATAATGCCATGTTTTCCCTGTATATCACCTGCGATGTCCCCTGGTTCATACCGTGGACATGGATTGTCGGTTCTGCAGCTCAGAACCTAGCTGCAGTCCTGTTAATATATACTGTATGTGTAAAATGTGCCCGCTTAGCAAGGGGGGCTCCTAGCGCTGTACAAAGAGTTAATTGAATAAGCGTGTCTGTGGTCAGCGCCTACATTGAAGCCCTCCATCATTTCCGAAACCGCAAACCCTCCGGGAAAGCCTTAACCACAAACTCAAGTGGATAAGTGGCTTGCGGTCTAGTTGAAGTGGCGGAGTGCAACAATGTATCCTGCGGTCTTGTTAACCAATTAAGGTCAATTGGTGAAGTGCTTCTGCGGTTATTGATCCCGACAAGCAATGCTACATTGTATGCCGGCTTCTGACCGCAGAACGATTATAAGTCAAACCGCAAACCACATCACAGAGCCTATTCAATTAAGGGGCTAACTTGTGGTAGGAGGGAGCTAGCACTCTAATTTTTTAAATGCCGCTAGCTAAGGACTTGTCATACATATACATGTTGTTTTGATACCACCACCTCATAGAGAAATCACAGGAATCACATATAAAAATAAACCTTGTTTTAGGTATTTTAAAATATGAAGTGTTAGGGCAGGCGGGATACAGTAAAGTACCCTGTACCGGTGTGAAGTACAGGCTATTAACAAATGGTAGCCGACATCCAGACTTACTGTCGCCAGGTAAGGGGTTGGGTCCCGTTTGCTAAGCAGCATAGGTGCCAAGTTAGCGCATGCTCTTAGCAGACCGGGGAGCCACCTATGCCAGGTTTATGAGCTACTGGCAAGTCTGGGATAAGCGAGAAAAGTTATTCCCACGGGGATATTGGCTGTACAGGTTAAGGTTAGGAGGAACATCTTAAGCTTCAACCAAGGTCCGTTCCAGCGTCAGCGGAGTTCCGGAGTGTGAGGGGTTAAAACATCATACCAAAAAATTGTACCCCTCTTCCAGAATTAGTTTGAGTTAAGGATTCCCGAACGAATCCTATAAGGACTTAACGAAAAGTTTTCCTTTGGCAGAGATACAGGGGTTGCATTTCATGTCCCTAGCCAAGGACTGTCGCACAGCTCTATTTGCGCACCACCATGCTCCCGTGCAGTGGTGCCTAGAGACTTTGTTTTCGAGTTATTCATTCCGTGGACATTATATTTCATTTCCCCATCCCAGTTAGTGTATATTGAGTGTAATTGTGAAGAATTGTGTGTTTGTCTTAAAAAGAAATAAATTACAATTTATTTTACCCTCCTTGTTGTGCTCAATCCAGAATCCCTGTGTTAATGTGTTTATAAGACTTGGTCTCCCGTGACAATGATGACATTTGTATTCATAGCATGTCAAAATAGATGGAGCTGCTAAAGCGAAAAAGAGATCAAGAGGAAAAATGAAAACAAGGATTATTATGAATCTTATAATTGTATCATACATTATCAATATTAATCAGTATATGTAGATTAATAATACATAGATTTATAAATATATTAACCAAATGAGATATAAAGTTCAAATTGGTGAACTATATCCATATTAGATCATATGTTTAGACTACAATATTAAATACTGATAAATAGAGAGCGATGGTGGTCAACTCACAAAGTATGGCATATATGTATAGAATGCATGATATCAAATATCTATAATGTATAAAAATCAAAATACCTATAATGTATAAAAATTATATCATATGGGTATACTAGATCCATATATATATATAAATGACAGATACCATTCTGAAGGGAACAAGGCTAACCTCATTCAAACCAGACCTCCAGAATGAACCCTCCTAAAATTCAAAGCAGATGATCATACTACTGTGCTAGTATCAATAGTATCATTAAGACCTCCAGGGTGTAATATCCCCAGGACATACACCCAGTAGGGCTCCCTAACACATAATTGTTTAAACCTATCACCCCCAAGAAGGGAGGGTGAAATAGATTAAATTCCCATGATGGACAAAGAACAAGGATTTTTCTCATGTGTATTAGTGTAATGACGTGACAAACTATGTAATTGAAATCCATGTAGCACATTCCTCCGATGTTCGAGGAACCTAGTGCTTAAAGTTCTATGTATTGTAGGCCGCACTGACATGATATGAGATATATGACATATGTACTCAGACAATCAATATAACCATTTACCTCATGTGAAGTGCCATTTGAAAAAGATGTAAATGATTTTGTTTTATTTAGATGTCTACATGTGATACACCTGCTCCTCCCACATGAAAAATTCCCTTTCAATTATTTAATTTTAATTTTCTCCAGAGATCTGTTTTGTATAGTTTTCAGTTTACTAGGAGCTATAATAGTTTTTAAACATCTAGCTTTTCTAAAAAAAAAAAAAATTGGAGCTCTTGTGGGTACCATATGTCCTATAATTGGGTCATTTTGTATAATGCTCCAATGTCTATTGAATACACCTTTTATTTTATGAGCTAATTGATTGTACTTGTAACATGGCCTCCCGGCAGTTACTTCTGCTTCTAGACCTTTCCTCTGTCAGTCCTGTTAGTGCAAGCAGTGGAAAGGTTAAATCCAGTTTTAGGCCTGTATGTGTATTTCAGCCTTGAATGTTGTAGCAATATTCGAGGGCGGGCCTTGCAACTCTGAGGTTGTCAATCTCGGGGTGGATATTGGTTGGAACACCCCCTGCTGTGTGTGGGCCAATCTGTATCCGGCTTTGGCTTGTAATGAGTCAGAGTTAGAGACACCCCTGAGATGTTCAAATTGGGACATGCCTCCTAAATGATCAGTTAGTGTCTAGAGTTAGTTAGCTGTAGAGTGAGCTGAGAAAGAGAGGAGACAAGAGATGAAGAAACTGTCTCTCCTTTCCCCATGCTACCAGGGGGAGGGAGTAGATATTCTACAGCTTAGGCCTAGAAAGCAGGAGAGCAGGAATGATGATTACTGCCTGAGAGATATGCTACTACTGCTTCTTTATCATGGAGTCTGCTAAATAAAATACAGAAAGACATTCCTGTGTGGTTTCCTGTCTCTGCATGAAGGAGTGTCAGTGGGGGTCCATCCTCTGAAGACCCCAGAGGATCCTTACTGGCTAGAGGCACTGCACCATCTGGAGATACAAAGGTAATCTGTCCCCTTCCTGTCACTGTCCTGGCTCTGCCCATACCATCGCGGAGCCCTCAGCCCTCCTGTTGCCAGCAGGTTGCAGCACCCAGACCGCTTGTGGTAACCCAGAAGAAGAGCACCCCCTATCTCACTTAGGGGGAGATGGGATAAAAGGGTTACATACTGTGTTATGAATTTTGGAGTGGACTGTAGTATTTTATCCTTGGATGTTCCAGTGCGGGAATTGGATCTATTTAGATCAGATTTGGCCTTGGACTTCTCTAACAAAACATTCCTATCAATGACACTAGCTTCTTCAAATGCTTTCTTTACCACATCACTATTGTATCCTTTATCAAGGAATTTATGTGTCAGAGTTTTCCCCTGGTCATAGCAATCTGTAGTTAAAGAACAATTTCATTGTATCCTGAAGAATTGACTCTTTGGCACATTATTCAACCACTTTTTATAGTGGTTGCTGCTATATTATAGATATCTATTAGTAGACACTGGTTTGAAATGTGTCCGACTTTGGATGCTCAATATCAGATTTATCTATAAACAGTTCAATGTCTAGGAATACTATAGTGTCTGGATGTATTAAATGAGTGAACCTTAGACCCAAGTCATTGTTATTAAATTAATCCAGGATGCCCTCCAGTTAGTTTCTATCCCCATCCCAAATAATAATAATGTTGTCAATGAAACGGCCATAGAACACCAGACCCGCCGCCAGCCGCGCATCACCCAAAACATGGAGGTTCTCCCACAACCCCATGAAGAGGTTGGCATAGCTGGGGGCAAATCTGGTACCCATGGCCGTTCCACACGTTTGTAAATAATAAGTGCCATCAAATAAAAAATAATTATGTGTTAGAATAAACTTAATACATGATAATATAAATAATCTTTGTGATGTGTGTAAAAATGGATCTAAACTCAAAAAGTGATCTATAGCACCTACACCCTTTATGTGATCAATACAAGTGTATAATGAACAAACGTCACACATGGCCCAAAAAATGTGTCCTTCCAAATAATATCGGAGGTGGATCCAATGACATGCAATGTGTCCCTAATATAGGATGTTTAGATACATATGGTTGTAAAAAATAATCAATGTATTGGGACACGTTGGACGTCATTGACCCCACCCCCGATATAATTGACCTCCCTGGGGGATGTGTATTATTTCTATGTAATTTAGGTATGTGATAAAATATTGTGACCATCACCGTCCTCTAGGGGCTGAATAGGGCAGCTGTAGGACTTTTTAGCACACAGAGTTAATTCCTCAAAGGGAAAAGCAGCAGCTGAAGCTAATCAGTCTGGTTTGAATGAGGAAGTGCTTTAAAAGACTGAAAGCTGCCATGCACAGTGAGAGGCTATTTTCCCCAGAGAAGGGGGAAGATACAAGCGCTCCCCAGCTGTGAAAGCTGGTACAGAGGAACCTACAGCGGGAGTTTCTCTGAGCTCATGTGGGACTGAGGTCCCCAGAGAAGGAAAGGACGACAAGGCCTGTGCTGAAACAGTGACGTCTGCTACGGAGGACTTACAAACAGATAAGCAAAAACTCTTTGTTATTGCTGTGTGCAAAGACTGTGTGGATTGTTGCATATGCCAGGGCATGTTTTAGCTGGGAACCAGTATAGTTGGCCAGCGGTCTTTAGAGAGGGCTGAAGAAAAGTCAGTTAGTTTCCCTAACGGGAATATGATTTGATTTTATTTGGTTTCTCTTAAAGGGACCGTGGGCCTGTTGTATGATTTAATCCCTATAAATAAACCCCTGCATAGAAAATACAGTGTTTCCGGCCTTAAATTGGGACAAAAGAGACTGCAAAGTGGTTTAGACATCACAATATGGTGAAGTTTAATGCAGCCAGTCCATAAGACACCGAGCAGCAGAAACTGTGGATTTGAAAATAAATGCGGGAATTTAAAATGGCCGCCCCAACTGAAGTGAAAAGCAAACAAAGTCTGTCCCACTGTAAATGACCAGTTGTGCTTACAGCATACACAGAGAATGTGTGAAGTATGGATGCAATAGCACACAGAGTTCAGTAGATGAAGATATGTTAAGACAATGAACTCAAGCAGAAAACAAAAACAATTTTTTTTTTTGCTGAAGCAAGTGAATTTACAGCTAGCAAGTGCAAGGGCTTCTAATCTGCCGTGTCTGATACATAAACCCTGGTACCGTGTCAGGCAGTGTTAGGGTTTATCTTGACCATCTGCAGTAAAGAACTCCCTAGAAGTGACAGGGTGATCGAAGGCTGAGGTACTGCCCATAATAGGGGTGGTGACCTGGGACCCTCCCCTGGGCACGAAAAGGGGATGCAGCCAAATTGTTCTGTGTGAGTGGAAGTGTGGGGCCAGGGCTCTAGTTCACATTCCTTCCCCTCCCTCGGGAGTGGGAGCATCTACCCCACATTCCACCAGGGAGTGTGGAAGTTGGGATAGACCTTTGGGGTTTCAAGCCCTGGTGGTTGAGTCCATGGACCAAAAGAAGAGCAAGCTGCGAGGTGACACTCTGCTGGGTTATTTAGGGCTAAGTGGGGGAATTGGAGAATTAACCAAGGCTTCAACCTTGTCTACCACGGGTTTTATTACTCCATTTCTCAGAATATACCCCAGGTACCGTGTCTCAGATTTCCCTATTGCACACTTTGCAGGATTTGCCGTGAGACCTGCCTTCCTCAGAGACCTTAGTACTGCTGCTGCTGCTAGTTTGTTCAGATGCTCTTCCCAACCCACGCTGTGTATGACCACATCATCTAGATACATAGATGCATACTCCCTATGGGGTTGTAGCCTTTGGAAAGTTGCTGGGGCACCATGCAGACCAAAAGGTAAGGTACAAAACTGATATAAGCCAACGGGTGTGGCACATGCAGTTTTCTCTCTTGAGGATAGAGTAAGGGGTATCTGCCAATATCCCTTCATTAAATCTAGGGTTGTAATATATTTGGCTTTACCCAACCTGTTCAACAGCTCATCCACTCTAGTCATGGAATAAGCATCAAACTTTGAGACTGCATTTACTTTCTGAAAATCAATGCAAAACCTTATAGCACCATCTGGTTTTGACACTAGAACGATTGGGCTAAACCACTCACTTTGTGACGGCTCTATTACTCCTAACTTGAGCATTTTTTCTATCTCCTCTAGTACTATTGTTCTAATTTTTTTCTGGGATAGGGTAGGGTCTTTGTCTTACAACTTAATCCTTCTTAGTTTTAATATGATGGGCCAGCAAACATGTTCTACCCGGTACTACGTAGAAAACATCACTAAAAGACTCCAACAGCTTCTTTACTGTTTTCATTTGGGGAGGGGTTAACTGTTCTCCCAATTGCATGTCCTTCTTTCTCCTGTCATCCCCAGCCTCATGACCTAAATCTAATTCCTCTGTTCTAGGAGAAATTAACAAATTCTCCCCATCTTTCCAGTTTTAATAAATTAACGTGATGAATTTGCCTCTCTTTTCTCTGCCCAGGCTGAAAGATTTCATAATCCACATCACCCACCCTTCTTACAACCTCATATGGACCCTGCCATTTAGCCAACAACTTACTTTCTGTACTGGGTAAGAGTAACAGTACCCGGTCCCCTGGCTGAAACTCCCTCAATCGGGCCCCTTGGTTATAATAGTATAGTTGGGACTGTTGGGTCTTATTTAAGTTTGTCTGAGCAAATTTTCCCATGACGTCAAGTTGCTCCCTTAATTGTATTACGTACCGTAAGACATTGTCATTTGGGCAAGATTGCTCCTCCCAATTTTCTTTCACCAAATCTAGTATTCCCCTAGGTTGTCTCTCATATAATAACTGAAATGGGGAGAATCCTGTAGAGGATTGGGGTACTTCCCAAATGGCAAAGAGCAAATAAGGTAGCATTTTATCCCAATTGTGTTTTTCTGTTGTTATAAACTTACGTAACATTTGTTTGAGGGTAGCATTGAACCGTTCCACCAGGCCATCTGTTTGCGGGTGGTAAACAGACGTTCTGAGTGACTGTATTTTTAACAGGGCACAAACCTCCCTCATAAGTCTCGAAACAAAAGTGGTTCCTTGATCCGTTAGCATTTCCTTAGGGATACCAGCCGGTGAAAATTTCTCCATTCTAGAGCGGCGAACAGCAGCGAGATGCTTATCGTCACTACTAGAATACAGAGAGTTTGAGAAGCGGCAAGATAGGGCTTATCGCCAAGCGCGCGGCGAATTGTTTTGTCCGCCAAGAAAAAACGGCGGATTTTCCTTATCTCGCCAGCTTTTCGGGGCTTAATGAATCGCAGTAGGCATATTTGCCAAAAAAACTGGCGAGATAGGGCTTATCGCCACTTACAGCATGAGGCCCTTAGTCTTTTGCTTTAGGTTACTATGCGCCCTGTTAATTATTTTGTATTATTTTTTCAGGAGCATTGCAATCTAGCATCTGTAAATGGAATATGATGAGAACCTAGCTTTAGTTCTTTTTCTTTGGGGACTCCTCAGAGGAAATGGTTTCCATTGTTTGTTACTGAGAATAACCATGTTGTTATGAATTGTTTCATCAGACATATTAGTTGATTCATGGAAAAGGGTACTTCCATTTGAGTGCATTTTCTTGTATTTCTATCTGTGATTAAGTAGTGCCATCTGTCACCAGGGATTACTACATTTCCAACTATTTATAGGGAGTCCAGTCCAGGACATCAACCTACCTGTGATATTTGCCAAGCTGGTCACAGGTGGGTTGGGGGATGCTCAATAGGCCCTAATCTGGTAAAACGTTGTGTCCAGAAGCATATCAGGGTCTCTGTCTGCTGCCCGAGAGAATGCTCAAGTAAACGGACTGTGTTGTTGTAGTGTGCTGCTTCAGAAAGCATGTCAAGTTGCTTAGCAGTTTCTTCTCTGCTTAGTAGTTTCTATGTGTCCTAAGAAAGAAGCTATACATTAGTTTTTGTGTTTGCGCGAAAATAAAAGCCAATTTCTTTCTGTGAATCCTGAGATTCACTATGCAGTGCCTGCTTACACCTAGGGTTTCTAGGTGTCCAGTATTGAACCGGACTGTCCTGTATTTGGACACTGTCCATTAAAATAAAATAGAGGTAATACTTGACATGTATGTGTCCGGTATTACCTCTCTGGTCACCTGACCGGCTTGGGGGGGGCACGGGATTTTCCCAAGCAGGGAGAGAGCAGGACTGTTGCTAGGAGGCTGGGCAGCTTCCTCCATCCTGATTGGTTGCATTACCAGCAGCAGCCAATCAGGAGAAGGTGTCAGGAACCTGGGGGTGGGGCAAAGGAAAGGAAGAAACACCATGGCGTGAGAGTGTGCGTGCGACACACTCCTTTCACCCTTGTGTCCAGTATTTATGGAGAAGTCACCTGGCAACCTTACTTACACCATCATATCATCAACTTTAGTTTGTTGTTAATCTATTTGTTTTCAGTTTACTTTCATGTGATGTTTAACTAAAATCTAATTTTCTTATGATGTGCATACAGTATCTGGAAGCACCTCTGTTATTATTGCTTCCTCCATAGTTAAAACTGTAGATTAGGTCTGATATTTGGATGAATATGGCCTCATCATAAAATAGAAGCTTATGTGAGCCTTGCAAATGGAAAGGTGGCCAAAGCAAATCAGTGTTTACAAGTGCACAATTAAATGAAAGAAAGGAGAGATAATAAGTTATTCAGTAGCTCATTTTTTGTTGTTATTTCTGATAAAGGTACTGTAGTCAAGAAATGTAACAAAACAGAGGGAAAGGCCAGCAGAAATTTAGACTGTACAGGCAAGTTATTTACCAAAAGAGATCCTACTACTGCTTTGCAGATCAGCAGTAAAACCACATGTTGCATCCGAGCACTGTTTGTAGCACTTTATCTTACAGACGGTAACATCTTTAAAATGTATGGCAATCACCAAAGCTCTATCATTCTCCTGAGTGCCTAAACCAAATACTTTGGTCCTATTAAAATGAATAGATTGTACCTGTTTGAGCTATCGCAAATATTCTTCAAAATACCAATGGCAAAGATTGGATAGGTATTAAATACTGAAACCAAAAACTTGACCAACAAATACAGTATAGCTATGTTTTTTTCCTCTTACATAGATATTGTTTTGTGACTGTCGTTGTTGGCTAAAGTAATAGAATCATTGTTTTGGAGGGCCTCTTGAGAAAAATGTCGTGATTGTACAACAAGAGCCTTGCTGTACAGCTTGTATGCCTTTATTTTGTGAGTTAGAAGAATCAACAAGATTGCATTGTTAATGTAAACTGTATTACTCGTGTCTGCATCTTTCTCTGTATCCTGAAAGAATTGACCTTGGCGTTGCTTTGTTTTTTTGTTCAAGTCTCAAAAAATATAACAATGAAGCTAAGAAGTGAACCACATTGAAATCTGCACTGTAGAAATCACCAGTATATCAGAGACCACTTGCCCTGTTATTTTTTTTACATTTGTTTTCCATGTGAATAATATGAAGAGATCACAAGGCATATTGAAGGTATTTACGTACAGTAGAAATAGATGTTCCTGAATTGTATCTTTAGTGGTTTTAGAGTTAATGGCATAGCAGACAACTGATTTGTAAAGACCCTGAACCAATATACTCTCCCAAGAGAAAAAAATGTTGGGAGGGATGAGCCCCCTCAACTTCACATGTGCTGCAGAGTGTGTAATCCAGGGATATGCAGTCCATATACTGATTGCAAAACAATTCTGGACAAGAAGGAGTTAGGAAATGACACAAGCACAGTCTCCTGACAACCCCTAGTATGGCAGTAGCCTAGCGGTAGACGGAGGGCTGACTGAAGTGGTCTCTCAACCAACCACGGACCCCTCAAGCATGTAAATCCCGCATATATGGCTGTTCACCTCGGGTGGCTTGAAAATATATATATATATAATAAAGGAGTCACTTACTCCAATTGTGCTGCTCCGTCCGGATCGGCGTGCTCCAGGCTGGTTGTGATGAATGAACAAAAACCTCTCAATGAAGGGAGTGGATCAGCGGGCACTGCTGGCAAAAATGATGAGGCTGGACTGCGCTAAAAAATGCCTTTGTTTAAACCATGAGCAAAAAAACAGATTAAAAAGGGAGAGTCTCCCCTAAGCGCTCCAACGTGTTTCACCCCGTGGGGGTTTGTCAAAGAGTACTATTACTCATATCCGGTTCGGGTCTTCACTTAAGGCAATGTTTAATGAGTAATAGTACTCTTTGACAAAGCCCCACAGTGGTGAAACGCGTTAGAGCGCTTAGGGGGGACTCTCCTTTTTTAATCTATTTTTTGCTCATGGTTTAAATAAAGGCATTTTTTAGCGCAGTCCAGCCTCATCATTTTTGCCAGCAGTGCCCGCTGATCCACTCCCTTCATTGAGAGGTTTTTGTTCAATGTACTCTCCCAAATTAATTTATGTTGTACAATCCATGGTGTTTTGCTAATTTTAAGGACTCGTTCCAGAGTAATTTTTTTTAAATCTTTTTTTTGTTTTGTTAATGGACACATTTAACAGGGCTCCTTGTACTTTTTAGATTGATATTTCCCTTTTATTTGTATGCTGTTGCAATTCAGACATGTAAGTATCCTTTTCATTGACGTTAAGGTGGGTGCTATTTTCGCCATGAAGCCTGAGTGATCAATATTTATTGTTGCATTTGTAATGATTGATAAGAAAACAGAACAGGGTGATGTATATTTTGAAGAGTACTTTAATCTTATGGGTTTAATTGTTATTTTTGGACCAACTACCTGGGACTACCACTTTAAAGAGTTTTTTTTTAGTCTTTAAGCAATTATCTTCTGAGTTGCTTCCCATTATCCCTTGCTGCAGTGGAAGCACTGTATGCTAGAAGATAATGGTGAAAAACAGGATTGCAGACCTGCCTAAGGCCTCTGCCATGTTACCTGCTTGCTCGCTGAAGCGTGCTGACGCGCGCTCATGCTTGGCACTGAGCCCCTACAGCCGCAATTAGAGCGGCTTTAGTAGGGGCTCGCCTACGTTTCCGCAAGCGCGCAGAAGCGTAGGTCTTGGGTAATTTTAAAAATCAAGCGCTTGCCTGAGCGCAGGGCCAGTCACGTGAGCGGTTCGCCCAATGAGGGCGAACCAGCTCCATGACGTAACTGGCCCGCCCCCTGACGGCGCGCAGGGCAAGCAACCGCAAGGCCAGGGAAAGCACACGCTTCAGCGAGCAAGCAGGTAACATGGCTGAGGCCTAAGGCTTTGGTCCCGCTGCGGCCGGCGACACGCGCGCGGCCACGGGCCACCAGCTGCTTGCCTCCGTTCTGGATGTCCCCGCTGTCTCCTTCCGGCGTGGCTGACTGCGTGCTGTGACGCGTCAGGCAGCCGGAGCTACAAGGAGCTTGTGGTTTCAGCGAGTGCCGCGTCACGTGGCATGCAAGGGAACCAATCACGAATTGGATCCCAGCAGCCAATCCGATTCCCCCACCCCCCCTGCTCCGATCCCCCCCCCGTTCCGATTCACCCCCCGTTCCGATTTTCCCCCTCTGCTCCGATCCCCCTGCTCCGATCCCTCTCTGATTTCCCCCCCCCCATTCCGATTTCCCCTCTTGCTCCGATTCACTCTCCCCTTGTGTATTTGCCTGTGTGTGTGAGTGCCTGTGAGTGTGTGAGTGGAGGGGAGCAGAGAAGGAGCTGCGGGAGGGAAGCTGTGTGTGTGGGAGCAGAGAAGGAGCTGCGGGAGGGAAGCTGTGTGTGTGTGGGGGGTGACTGGATGGACCCTCTGCTCAAACCACGCCCCCTCCCGCTCCCTACAGACCGCAGGTAGCGGTCAATTGCCTTTCAGCGTGCCGCCTGTCTGCAGTGCGGGCGCGTTGACTGAGGCAGCGGGGCCTTAGCCTAAAACATGTGAATGTGCTCACAAGGGATATTTTTATTTGCTGCTTGATAGAATTGCAAACTTGTTCTTCACAGATCAAAATTAGATTACAAATAGTGAGAAATAGAATTGGATGTGCCATGGAGACACTCCAGTGTTTTGGGGTCCTGGGGTGTATAAACCCCCAAACAGGAAATATGCAAAGAAAGTCCCAGTGAAGTGTCAATGACCTACTGTATTTCCAGAGCTGCTGGGATTAAACCCCTTATAAACTCAATTAACATGTTATTCAAGTAGCAATCTCCCTTTTCCTGATGGCTTATTTTTGAGGGAAGGGGTGACCGCAATGTTGCTGTGTTTAGGGTGCAGGATACATTTTTGTGTGTGTGCAGTACTTAATGTTTAGAACAAGAGATTTGTGAACCTGGCATAAGCTTATAGGGGTCCATGTTAAAATGGATAAGAAGCTAAATGTCACGGTGTCTGCCCATCTGGATCCATGAGAGTTATTTGTTTATACACTACCCTGTGACTGGTAATGGACAAAGCTAGCCTCCTATCTAAGGAATTTCTTAAATAAAATGTGCATTGTCTATCTGCAAGAGGGAGTTTGAAGACATGTAAAATATGGCCTTCAATGTGCAGCTGCAATGGGGGAGGTGGATTTATAGCATTCAATGTAACTTATTTCTCCATAGCTTTAAAATGCAGTTAGTACCAGCTTAGACACTGACTAATTTTTGTGAAACAAAACCTTACTGTTCACAGAGTCTATCTGTGCCTCTTGCTTAATGTGTATTTCTATGTTTAAGACACTTCATGGGGGATTTTGCCAAAGTTGACAATATTGCAAAATGTTGGCATGCACTCGAAGTTCAATATTCATCAGTCTTGCAAACTTGGAAAAACGTTTGCACATCTCTGGTTGTTATACATACTGTACTGTGGTGGCAAACCATAAGCAGGCAGCTTTTGCTAGTAATTGCTGGGCATTAATTACATGCAATGCATTTCCATTTTCTGTCATCATACTGTATACAAATAATATGATATTACTAAATTAAATAAGTTCAAAATAGTGTACTATACCACTGTGCATTGGGTAGCTGGCTGTGTCTGGGCAGTGGCCACTGGATTAGTTATCTTTATTTATGTTGGTGGAGACAGGGAACCATGGCCTGCTGTAGGTGACTAGAGATTATTTGTGACAAGGTTGCCCATTGTTTGTGTGATATTGAGCTCTTTATACTTGGTAGTAATTTTATACAAATGCAGGAAGTTTTGTGATGCAACAAACTATTCACAGAGGGAAAGTCAAGTGTCAGTAAATTGAGACTACCATATACACTGAGTCTAAGAATTGAAAAGGGGCTAAACAAAAAATATATCTAGAGAGGGTACTAAAGAGTACAAATATTGAAAAAAAAAACAGAAAATAAAACTATAGTCAAGCACATCAAAAATAAATAGGAAGTCGTTAGTCATAATCAATTTAATGACTTAAAGAGTCAAAACAGCTAACTAACGTTTCGATGGATACACGCACCTTGTTCAGGGATACAAAACACAGACATACCAATATTTATACACCAGTAAATACCCACCCCCCATGGCCTGCAGCCAGACATGTCAATCTTCCGATTTCGTGACATCACATGCCAGAAGCGTGCATAGATAGACAGGCATCAAGGAACAACCAGAGGAGATTCACCATGCCAATGTGTCAACAGTTCCCTCTACCAAAAGAACGAGCACAAGCCAAATCTGTGATTAAAAAAAACCCCTAAAAAATAGTAATTCAATAAACAAAACAAAGAAAAAAAGAAAAAACAGTATTGATGATACTATATACTAAACATGCTAAAAAGAGATTCTAATGCACTATAAAAATAAAAGTATTAAAAACTATATCTAAAAAATATTTAAGTCAGACACCTCTAAAGATAATTAATTCAAGAAAACAAGTCAATTTAAAATAGTAATTGAGGCCTCCACAAATACACAAATCACTTGTTAACCCCTATCATTTCTACTACCGACAATAATCTGTCAACCTATAGCCATTTTTCTGGATTCTTTTTTGCAATCATATGTACAAAACATGAGGTCATATATAAAAGCCACTAATGATTTTCTGGATAGATTCTATAAAACAGATATTCATGAGGATGATCTACTGGTTTACATCTCTATTCACAAGCATCGCACATATTGATGGGGTCAAAGTAATTCGTGAAAAATTTGACAATTCATAAAAGACAACCACCAACTGATTTCTTGATACTTTTATTAGAATACATTTGACATAAAAATGGGTTAAACTGTGAGCATTTTTCTACTTGCTACTACAAGGCCCGTGATTACAAATAGCTGCTATGTATCTATGTACTCTTCTCATTGAATTTTGAGACAATAGAGTTACTTTTAAGACGCATTATGCATGGGGAAGAAAATTAGGTTAAACAAAAAGTATATCCTATAGCTATACTAATAGATTAGAAACAAATAGGTCTATATACTCCTATACTTACCTTACTATGAGATGTCCAAGTAGATAGAAGCATACTCATTACAGATACACTTATATATGTGTTTATAATTTCTATATTGGAGAGCATCTATTCTACTGTACTCCTGCTGGGATTTTAAATAATATACACTGTAAATAAAGGCACTGAGTCACTTATATATTGATGTAATAAAGTTTTATTATTTTATTTTACTGGGTTTTGGAATCAGCCATAAAAGTAAGCCATAACATACAGTATATTGAGAATATGCACGGACTAATTGTCCGAACAATACTTACCAAAGAAACATACTGTAGAGTGGAACTAGTGGACAATTCTTTTGGATCTTCTTTTGACCCACCCTGTATTCTACTACAAGGCCCAGCAATGGTCGCAAGTAGTACTATCATATGCAAATCTCTTTTGAAGTTAAGAATGTATATGAGTTTGTATTCTCTCGGTATATTTCTGTATGGTGCTACATTGATGATGTGTTTATGATCTGGAAAGGGACATTCTAATGTTGAAAGAACTCATAAATGACCTCAAAACCACCCCACCTCTATACACTTTACCTCTAGTTGGAGTTTTACCAACATTACATTACATTCATTGTCTAAAAAAAGATCAGAACTGGATTACGTATATTTATCGTAAACCAACAGATAAAATTACTTGATTGCATGCTATACGTCATCCCCCAAATGTACTCAAGTCTTCTATTTTCAGAGATTTACAAGCTCTAAGAATTGTCAAAGACCCGCAGGAAGGGGGTTCATCTTTGGGTACAATGAAATTCTGTTTTATGGAACGGGGCTATACTGAAGAACATCTTAACAGGTGTTTATTATGGGCCTATGCTCATACAGGTAAAGTTAAGGCGATAGATCATTGTCATCAATTTATATTTTTCTTTGATTGTAATTTATTACGCTAATTTGTAAAGCATAACCATCTAAAACAGTAGTCGATATTACAAGCTGACCCCATACTTGGCTCAGTGTGTTCAGTTAAACCTATGTTGGCTTATTAAATAAGAAGACATTTGGGGAATACCGTGATAAAAGCAGATGATTAAGAGAAATACAAAATATAATTGTTTTTAAGTCTTAAAAAAACCTGGCTGCTATAAGTGTAGGGGATGTTCATTATGCATATCTTTAATTATAGAAGATACTTTTTGTCATCCTGTCCATGGCACTAAATTGCAAATGCGACAGAGAATTACATGTGAGACAACCCATGTAATATACAGTATATGCTTAAATACCCCTGTAGATACAGTACATTTACTTTGGGAAGACATCATGACAGACGTGCTTTATTGAACACTGCAGTTACATCAAGGGGAGGTCAGACCACAACACTGCTAAAACACTGTAAGGAACACAGACATAATGTTTCATAAATGCGCTTAATGGCTATTGAACACATATGACCCATATTTTGGGGTGAAAACAATGACAAATTAGTTTATTTTTAACCACTTTAGCAATCTTTTTAAAAAATTTCACTCCGGTATCTTGAGCATTTTCTAAAAACAAATGTTTCTTTCACTTCTCACTTAATTTACTGGTTATGTTCTTGCACTTTTTTTTAGAAACGGAATTGTCGGACCCCAGTGACAGTGAAGACTATTCTGTAAAGTCATCAGTCTCTGAGTGTACTCGCTGTTAGATTGACTGTGAGTGAAAGGTCAGAATCCTCTGTCTCAGCAAAATATGCAGTGATAGATGCTGAACTGTTTTTAGCTCTTATCCAGAAACACAGGGAACAGCAAGGGGAGCATTAGTAATGGCAAATGTCGACTCTGGTGGCACTGTTCAGCCCAGAGAAGGAGGACTGCTTGTGGTTATTGCAGGTCTCTCAGGGGCTGTGTAGCTTGGTGATACCTATGTAATGGGTTTCCCCCCCCCCACCCAATCGCAGATTATACTGTGTGGGTGCAGGAAACATATATTGTTACTCCGTGTGGTGCATAATCTGTTGGCTCACAGGAGGGCTGAGCTTCCGCCACGGGGAACCTGGGGCAATTATACTATGAATACTACTTACATTTGATGCAGCGCCTCCACCTGCGATGGCTCCCACCAGAGGGGGAGTGGTTCCTCGCAGGACAATACAATAATCACATACACGGGAATATATATTAACGAGTGACTTTACTAACAAGCAATATAACATATCACGCAATACCTTTATATAACCTGTGTCCCTCTCTAGAGGAGACACCTACTGCGTCGCGCAGGAAGCTTCCCCAACACCAGGTGATCCCACCCAGTGTCCCGAGAATCCCACCCAATGTCCCGCACTTTTGGAGAGAACGTGGGTGACTGCGCAGTCACAGTTACACTAAGGGGCCCGTTGGTGCACGTATGACTGTATGGTACCTGCCGAGCACTCCGGTACTCGGATCAGCAACTGGCTTCGCAAAGGGTCAGACGTCTGATGAATCCGTCTGATCCTCCAACCGAACTCCTGGCACTCGGACCGCCAGTGGCGATCCTATTCTGATGAAAGTCTCTGGAGACCCCAACGTGGGTCCGAACCTCTTCACAGATACAGCAGCATCCGCTGAGTCCCTAACTAACACTTGGCACTAACGTGACAGGAACCCTAACCTAGGGCCTGTCCCTGTAGTACAGCAACCTAAAGTGGCTTTGGAGAAAACTCCTAGGGGCCTAACAGGGGTTAATAACCTGCCCCACTCCCCTAACTCTTCCCAGCCTGACTATGCTTAATAACACTTAACGAGTCCCAGTGCCTACAGCAGCAAGCTGTAGCTCACTGGATGCTGGCAACCAACGTGCTGCACAACAAGGTGCCTGCCTGTCAGACCTCACAGCACTAACAGCTTTGACTCTGACAAGGCAGCACTCTACACTAAGGGCAGTGTCCCTATCTCGGGCCTCCCTAAGCACTTACTCACTAAACTAGTGGGGAGTTGGGGCCTACCTGGGGTGTGGGTACCTATATGGGGCAGGAGCTGCACTCGCTCCCCGCACCCTTCCTTCCCTCACAGCTCCCTGACTCCAACTCTCTGTAACCTTCCTTTCCCAGCTCCCACTAATGTAAGTGGCAGGGTCCCTAACCTGAGGGCTACCCCTGGCAACACTCACCTTACTGGGGAGCTGAGCTATCTCGGGCCCTGGGGGTTCTGGCCTAGTACAGGGAGTCCCTGACTCCTGTACCCTACCTCCTTCCCTGGGCTGCTCTGGTCTCTGACTGCTCCCTAACGTGCTCCAAGCCCGCCAAATGTATCTCTTCTTCAGAGGCTTCCTAAGCCCTATTGGCTCCCTGGTGTCACGTGGGGCGCGCAAAGGCTCTTGGGATATGTAGTCCCAGCTCAGAGCCTTCCCTGGTAGGCTAGGGGTTCGCGGGCTTTTCCTACCCTGCACTGCGCTTGCGCAAGCTTCCTGATGCTGCCTGTACCTTCGCTCGGCTGTCCCTACGCTCGCGCAACTTTGCCCTGTCTCTGGGGCTCTCCCTGCGCATGCGCGACCACTGCGCATGCGCGAACTAAGGGACAATGGCGGCGCCCTATCCGCCCGGCTCCGGGAGCGCCGGGAGCCCTGAGACGCGCGTGCGGCCTTGGCAACCGGCTGCACGCGTCCCCGGCAACCCCCGAGCCGGGACCTGACCGCCCTCTCCCCTGCCATCGCCGGACGGAGCCGCCATTGGACGCGGCGGCCCCCGCGATCGGCAGTCAGGTGAGGGGGGTGCTGAAGTGCTGGGGAGACCTGGCTACACCTATGTGCACACCTTGATTTTATCTTGCATGGTGACACTAGATGGATTCAAGTGGGATACTTTTGAACCCTGCACTGTTGCTTGTTGATAAACTTTCATAAAACCTTACCCAAACAATGTTTGATGGAGCTCATCCTCTTACATGAGCGGGTGCTACTTGTTTCTCCTGCCTCAGTTTCCTCTCATTGCCCAGAAAAAATAAAGTAACAGGTGCTCACATGAAACTTATTCTGGACAAAACAGATATAGTATTATTATTAGTAAAATAACAATTCATTATTACCACCAGTCTTAATAGGAAATAGCACTTGTGTCAAAAAAGCATATATAAATAATATATTACCTAAAGTATGCCATGAATCAATAAAGACAGGATCCATTATGCTCTAATAAATGGCACAGCTCCAAAAGTACTGGCTACTCAAAACAGACTCCATTGTATTTATTTATTTATAAAATATTTTGCCAGGAAGTCATACATTGAGAGTTACCTCTCGTTTTCAAGTGTGTCCTGGGCAAAGAGTTATGATGACTAATGCATGATTACATTAAATGAACAGGTTATACATTATATATAAAGACGTTGCATGAACAGTTAAAGACAATATACAGTATATTATGGGAGTATGGAACAGTTTCATGCCAGATTAAAATCTCCATGTCGGACACTGTAGCGTAGAATAGTGAAAATTATGGGCAGCAGAATAGAAATGTATTGGGGATATCATAGTCCTTCATTTAATTAAAAAAGAAGGCTCCACTAAAGGAATTCAAACAAATCTGAGCGATAGGAAAGCATTAAGCAAGGCAAAGCTGCTAGAAGCACAGTGCTGTAACACTGGATGAGATATTGAGGCAGTCTGCAGGTTTAAAATCCAAGGGGAAGAAGGAAATGTTTTCTCTCCACTCTGGGAAAAAGATGTCTGTAGGAGGCAAGTCTACATGCCAGTGAGGAATTCTCATTAGGTCAGATTAGTCTCATGTAGAGCAATCTTTACATGTAATAGGGTCATTCAACTGGTAGCACTAGTAAAATAAAAAGTGTGTATATTCAAAATTAAAGTTCAGCACACTTGGAGTTTTTGCTTTAAGGGGATTTAATGCGTGATCAACATTCCGGTCCCTATTGGAACCTTTGTCAAGATACCACACAAGTGCCACAAGAATCCATTTTTAAGCCCCACAGCAAGAAACGGTGCGAAAATACAAGTGGCCTGTGATGTCAGTGATTGATGTAATAAAGCAGAAAGTGTTTAAAATGTTACTGTCTTTGTAATAGCAACATAATTACACCACAATCATAAACACAGTTATTGAGGTTAAATAACATACACAATCATGGCAATACAGATTAGGAACAAATATGTACTGTACTCAAAATTGTTGATCTCCCATTTGTTCCACTGGAGCAGTGATCAACGGAGGGGTATGCCTTTATAAAGGTATGTACATCAAAAGTGGGACCAAATTAGGTCATACAGTATGCATCATCAAGGGGTTGGTGCTAGTACCAAAAAATACATGCATAGATGCAAAAGGGCATATGCATAAGCAGGGAGGTCTGTTGAGAGCGGAGAAGAGAGAATGAGATTCCATAAGAATTGAGACAGTAGCTGCGGTGTGATACGCGTATTGGGGATCCTGGCACTTGGTACTCCAGCTTAGCCCAACCTTCTCCCTGCTTACCCCGCACCGGATCCAGCTATGCCCAACCCGGTTCCTGCTCACCTCGCCCCGGAATCAGCTAATCCCAACCTGCTCCCTGCTCACCTCACACTGGATTCAGATAAGCCCAACCCGGTCCCTGCTCACCTCGCCCAGGATTCAGCCCAGTCAGACACATCTTGGATAGAGATTCGCAGTCTCTGTGCCAAGCTGGAAGTCTCCCAGAAAGAGTTTCACAGTCTACTGTAGGTACCGAGCGAGAGATCTTCCAGAAAGAGGTCCAAACCTCTCAATTTAGAGCTAGGAGGTCAGTAGTCTCCATACAGAGTTGGACATATCGCAGAATGAAGTTCATACTCTCCGCATGAAGCTGGATGCCTCACACCAGGAGATCTGTGGTCTCCACACATAACTGAATGAAGGGTGCACTGCAAGGGGAAATCCTGAAGAAAAATACAGAGAAGTGCGCTCCAATTAAAAAATAAAGATTTATTGGGTCTTCTTAAAAAGTCTGCAAAATGTCTCGGTAAAGTGTTAAGTAAAACTAGCAGCGCTATACAAGAACAAACAATGAATATTATTTACCTTAATTTGAATATCCAGATGGGCATTTTCCGTAAAGAAAACTTACGCAACACTTTTTTTGTGAGCTGACAGTTGGCAGCCTAAACACTTTTTAAGGGGAATCCCAAAAGGGCAATTTATGATATTAAAGAGGAATTGCTCTAATTATAGTGACTGCTTCGCTCAGTCCAGACATCTATATGCTAGATTTAGAGTTAGGGGTTACAAACATTTACACTTAGCTCATTATTTTGAGTAAGTCAAACTTATGGATAGATCTACTGTACCTTACTCCAAAACAAGAGGGAAAGTGTAATAAGTTGATCAAATTAAAAAAATATTGTAAAACCCAATTGGGATGTTTAATCCATAGATCCAGCTCTGAAACATACCTTAAGGGGGGGCCACAAGTTTGTATTCAAGAGGGCCAAGACCATTGCCAATTATGTTTCAAGTCTTTTTGACTCCAAGAATGTGGGTGATCAAAATTTGCCCAAGGGATCATTCAGATGCCATCATTGTAAAATGTGTTAATTTATAAAACCCATCTCTAAATTTGTCTCCACAGAAACGGGTCCACAATGTAATCTCAAATTTTTCATAAATTGCAACACAAGGTTTGTTGTTAATTTGTTGATCTGTGGCTGTGGAAAGCAGTACTGTATGTAGGCTAGACTACCAGACCCCTCAAAGTCAGAATAAGGGAACATGTACACCTCATACTGTATCTAAAGGGGATCTTACTCATCCTGTTTCTCAACATTTCTCATCCTGTAGTTAGGGCAGTATAGATACTTTTTAATTTATTTAGTTACTGATTCATTGTGGTATGTTTCTTTCACATATATACCGTATTTGCTTTATTAATAATTAAGTATTTCCTTATTTAATGAATTTATAGAATCTGACTATAAATTAGCAGTATTATCTATGTGTATTCATTCATAGTCCAACGCTCTGCAGTGTTTTTAAATAGGGTTAACAGGGGTTAATTCCCTAGTTTGCCCCTGGAGGTTCTTACAACAGATACATTGTTGCAGTTTTTAAATGTCTCAAGTGCTATTATATCCAAGATAGGTATCCAAGGGTTTTTTTTTTTTTTATAACTTGAATTTTATTGGAAAAGGTATACAAAATGTACAGAACAAAATATGAGTTTAAAATGGCAGCTTGTGTACATTGGATATACATATAACAGTGCAGATCATTCAGGTCATTTGTGTAGATGATGTAATCATATGGCTTTTCGGTCCCTACTCGGCCACATGGTGTATGAATAAATCATATAGTAAGAGCAATAATAAAAATAATAACCAGGTTTAAGTTACAGTGGAAATGTGTATATATATATATATACATATACATATATATAAAATAGAATGCGTAAATAATAATAAAAAAAAAAAAAAAAAATTAAAAAAAAAAAAAAGACTTGGGGGGGGGGGAAGGGAAGGAGGGTGTGGGAATGGGGGAGGTTGTGGGGGAAAGGAGGAGAAAGGGAAGGATATCTAGTTCTTGGGCTGATCTTGCGGGCATATAGGGCGTCTAGTCCCTGTTTGGTAGATGTGTGTCCGTTTGTCTATGATGACTCCCCCAGAGGAGAACGCATCTGTTGATATTAATGCCAAATTGTGGTACTCTCAATCCCCGGGATATCTGTCTGTGCCAGCCAAGGCGTCCAGACTTTTAGAAAATTGTCGCCAGTGTCGTTAACTAAACTGGTTAACTTTTCCATCTGGCAGATGAACCAAATGCGATTTCGAATCTTTGGGATGTTTGGTATATCGGGGCGTTTCCACAGTGCTGCGATCTCACATCTCGTTGCGAGTGCAAAATGTGCTATTAGCTTGGAATTTGCTTTTGATAGGCCCGGCATTGGTCTGTTTAGCAAGAACAGCCACGGGTCAGGGGGAATTGTGAGGTCAAAAACCCTCTGGATCCAATTTCTGATCTCTTCCCAGATCGGGAGTATTTTTGGGCAAGACCACAGCATGTGTAACAAATCTGCTGATCCGCCACACCGCTTGGGGCATAGTGGGGAGGATCCCTGTATGTATTTAGATAAATTCAGAGGGGTGAGGTACCACCTCATGAGGACCTTATATGCGTTCTCCTTTAGAGTGGTACATATGGAGCTTTTGGCGGAGGCCAAGTATATGGCGTTCCATTCCTCCTCCTCTAGGGTTTCCCCTAGGTCTGTTTCCCATTTAGTCCTATATGTGGGGATTTGTTGTTCAGGGTCTGCAGAACCGATTACCTCCCCGTAAATCGTCGATATAAGTCCCTTTGTGTCAGAGTTAGCCCGACAGAGCTTTTCGAATTTTGTCAGAGGGGGGTATGGGGCGTGTTTGTTGTAAAATGCTCTGACCTGGAGGTATTTAAAGAATTCAGAGTGAGGTATTTCGTTTTCTAATCTTAACTGATCAAAGGTCTTGAATTTCTGGTTGTCTCCTTCCAGGTCTTTTATTCGTGAATAGCCTTTTTGTTTCCAGATCGGGATATTAGACCCCACCATGCCGGGTGCGAACGCTGGGTTATTCCAAATGGGGGACATCATCGAGTGTTTTGATGTCAGGGAATTCTTAAATTTGGTCGTCTCCCAGATCGATAAAGAGTTGGTCATTGAGGTGAGCGGCATCTCTCTGCGATTAAATGCTGTTTTTGGTAACCAAATCAGGCCACTAAGCTCCTTTGGGGAGCAAGCGGCGTTTTCTAGATCTACCCACCGTTTCAATTGGGGGTTAGAGTGCCATTGAACAATTTGGCTTAATTGGGCCGATTTATAGTATGTTAATAGACAGGGTACCGCCAGACCACCAGCAGCAACAGGTCTTTTCATATTGGAGCGATTGACTCTCGATTTTTTCCTACCCCAGATAAATTTATAGATTTCTGTTTGGAGCGAGAGTATATCTGTTATTTTAAGTGGCACAGGAAGTGTCTGAAAGAGGTATAGGATACGTGGCAGTAGGTTCATCTTGACACTATGTATCCTACCGATCCATGATATCCTCTTGGAGGACCATCTATATAGATCTTTTTTAAGAGTCCGAATTAGTTGGGGATAATTTGCGCTATAGATGAGGTTGGCCTCTCTGGTGATGTGGATTCCTAAGTACTTTATGTGTCTCTGTTGCCAGTTGAACTGGAAGTTTAATCTCAACAGCTTTTCTGTGTGACTGGGGAGGTTAATGTTGAGTGCTTCCGATTTGGATTGGTTAATTTTAAATCCAGATATCTTTGAAAATCTGCTCAAGAGGTCAAATAGGTTGGGTAATGTGGTAAGGGGTTTTGTTAAGATTAATAGGATATCGTCTGCATACAGGGCCGCTTTGTGTGATTGTGAGTAAGCGTTTAACCCTGTGATATCCGGGTTAGCTCGTATTCTAGCAGCTAGTGGTTCGATACAAAGGGCGAATAGAAGGGGAGATAGCGGGCATCCTTGACGAGTGCCACTTTTGATTTGGAATGAGGATGAAGGGAAGCCCTGATGTATCACCCTAGCTGTCGGGTTTGAGTATAACGACATAATCGCCCTACTCATCTGATCCCCGAAGCCAAATGCTGCGAGCGTTTCTTGTAAATATGGCCAGTCTATCCTATCGAATGCTTTTTCAGCGTCCAGACTTAACAACATGCTTTGGGTGTTATTTTTGTTAGCCAATTCTATCAGATCAATAATACGTCGGGTGTTGTCCGCTGCTTGTCTCCCTGCGATAAACCCGACCTGATCTGGATGTATAAGTCTGGGTAGGATAAGACACAATCTATTGGCCAGTAATTTAGCATACAACTTAATATCTGTGTTGATTAGGGAGATCGGTCTGTAACTTTTGCAGTCCAGCGGGTCTTTACCAGGTTTGTGTATTAGTGATATGGACGCTCGCAGCATATCCCCGGGGATGGGAGCTCCTGCTAAGATTGCATTAAACATGTGGAGCAACCTTGGGGCTAAATATTTTACATATTTCTTATAATAGAGCCCCGAGAAACCATCCGGGCCAGGAGCCTTTGATGGTTTAAGTTCTTTAATAGCCTGGGATACTTCTTCCAATGTGAAGTCAGCGCCCAGGGCCTGTCGGTCGCACTCTGTCAATCTACCCAGGTTCGAGTTAGCTAAGAAATCTCTTAAGGCTGTGCTCGTTTTTTGATTATGTGCCACTTTTTTCCCGTCATATAGAGACCTATAGAATTCTCCAAATTCTTCTACTATTTTCTGTGGGTTGGCCGTACAAACATCAGATTTTAAGCGTATAGCTTGGATGTTAAACTTAGATTGCCTGTCTTTCAATGCTCGGGCTAGCATCGTATCCGGTCTATTGGCCTTCTCAAAAAACTTCCTCTTAGACCAACTCAGTGAATTATCGGCCTTGGAGGTTAATAGCATATTTAATTCAATCTTGGTGTCTTTGATTGCCTGTAAAAGTTGTATATCGGAGTTAGCTTTGTGTTTGGATGCTAGGGTGTGTAGTTTGTCTTGTAGAGCAGTGATTCTGGCTTCTCTTTCCCTTTTCCGCCTGGCTGTGATGCCAATTATGACACCACGTAGTGTAGCTTTGTGAGCCTCCCACAGCACCAGGTGAGATTCCACAGAGCCCGTGTTTATATTGAAGAACTGCTCTATTTCATTCCCGATCATCTCGTAGGTTTCAGGGATCTTAAGGACTGCCTCATTAAGTTTCCAGTTCGCCCCCGGCCGGCTCAGCCGGATATCTTTGCACCTTAGCTCAATTGGTGCGTGGTCCGACCATGAAATATCATGGATCGCCGTATGGGAGACCATCGGAACCATTCGACATGAAACAAGGAAGTAATCGATTCTGCTGTATGTGTGGTGCGGGTGGGAGAAGAACGTATAGTCCCTGTCCATTGGATGCATCTCCCGCCAAATATCCGCCAAGTGGTTGTTCTTACAACCTTGGAACAGAGATGCCCTTGTTTTCTTATTAGCTGTCTCCCCTCCTCCTGATCTATCTAGGCTCGGATGTAATGTCATATTGAAGTCTCCCGCCAGTATAACACATCCCTTAGCTATTACCTGCAGGGTTTGGAAGAATTTACTGAAGAACGTTGCGTCCTGTATGCATGGGGCATATATGGTGGCTATTGTAATCCATTGTTCGTGTATTGTTCCGACTAAAATGAGGAATCTTCCGTCCCTATCTTTTTTAACTGTCTGAGCCACAAATGGTGTATTATTATTGAAAAGGATTGCAACTCCTCGTTTCTTCACTGGGGCTGAGGATGTATAGAAATGTGAAAAACCCTTATTTAGAAATTTGGGTGTGTTCGTGCTGCTAAAGTGTGTTTCTTGTAATAACAGTATGTCTGCTTTTTTCCTCTTGTAGTCAGAGAAAGCTATCCGTCTTTTGACCGGACTGTTAAAGCCTTTTACATTGTGCGAGAGTAGTGTCAATGCCATATTACATACCCTGACCATTGTCTCGCTGTGATATATATATGTACTCACCCATCCTGGTGTGTCTAGGGGTTTGCGGTTGTGCATCTGCCTCCATGTTGCCTCTAGTGGGATTCTTACCTCGCTCGTAGATAGTCTCTCGTCTCCTGGGGGGGGGGGGGGGGGGTGGGGAGAGGGGTGAGGAGGGGGTGGGATTACTAAACAGGGAAAGTCACACGAGGAGTAGAAAAACAAAAAAAACAAAGTAAAACAAAGGAAAAAAAGAGTACAATGTAAAAAAACGAGTAGAACAAGAGTTCGCCTCGGGAGCCCCCGAGTTCGGCTCTTGTGCCCAGAGGGTAGGTCAGTTAGCTCCCCAGGTACCTGGGGTCGGTTCCCTTTAGTAGGGACTGACCTCCCTGGGACTTGTGTACAGCTCCAGGACGTTGGGAGCTGCACAATAGTACGCATGTCCGGCGCTAGTGGGAGCCCCCACCGGCACACCGCTATATAGAGATCTAGTATAATCCGCGTACATAACATATTTTACATATTTTACAGCTTACGCTGTTAAAGGTAACTTCTTATTATAAACCAGCTTTCCCCGTACTTTAGTGCGAAAGCCCAAACATAAACATTAACTCTCTTACATAAAATAATAACAGTGGATTTAATAATGTTAACTATAATGGAACTGGGCGTACCCACATGTTCTTGCGAACCTGTCGTGTCCTAACTGATGATGTGCATATCCAGCCCCTCAAGTCTTAAGTGTCCTGCGTTCTCTGTTCTCCCCTCTCCCCATCCTCTCTTCTCCTTTCTCAGATCTCCTCTTCTTTCCCTTCCCTCTCCTCTTCCTTTTTTCTTCTCTCGTTCCCCTCTTTCCTACTTCAACTCCCCCCCCTCTCTCTCCTCCATCTCCTTACCTCTCTTTCCTCCCTCTTTGTTCCCCTTAATTCCCCTCCTGCTCTACTCACTTGTTCCCTCTGTACTCCTCTCTGTCTCTCTTATTCTTTGCTCTCTGCTTATCTTCAACTGATATTCCCCACATTCCTTCCACCTCCCTCTCTCTTTCTCCTTCTCCATCCCTCTCCCTCTCCCTCCCTTTCCCCCCCTCTCTCCCTCCCTCTCTCTCCCCCTCCTTCCCTCTCTCCCTCCCTCCCTCTCTCCCTCCCTCCCTCTAGACCTGCATAAGCTTTAATAGAGTGTTAAGTCATTGGTGGTTTAGTGTAATGTGAACTGTATGCGGGGCACGACCGCTGCGGGAGGGGACTCTTCCTCCCTTCGGACCAGGTAAGGACGCCCATGCTGAGGAACCTCTGGGTGACCAGTTCTTGTTCGGGCTGGCGTCGCGGTGGTCAGCTATGGCGGGGGCCTGACTGATGCACTGACGTATTGGGCCGTGCGCTTCTTGATCCGCGATTCGCCGCGATCTCGCGATGACATGACGTCACCGGACATCGTCACCTCGAGAAGGCGCGAACCCCGGCAGTGTTCCCGCCACCCTCAGGAGAGAAGGAGCTAAAGAAAATGGCCGCTCCGCCAATGTCGCAGTCGGATCTGCTCCGGGGATCGTCTCCGTCTCGTCCGAAGAAGGTGAGTCACCGGCCTTGGGGAGAGCTGGAAAGCATAGCAGTGTCTGTGGATTTCGGCTAAAAGGTTGCTGGGTCTGGACACCAACACAGGAATTCTCCGTATTAGGCAGAGTGTTTTAAGCAGAATCCCTGCTAGAGCCCGACGCTACTGGGGAGTTTTCCGTAGCTCCAGCTCGCTCGCCAGAGGGCACAGGAGCAGGTGAGGAGCGTGGGGCCCTTTGCGGAGGACTTGAGGATACCTCTTTGACCCCCACTTTACTGAGGAACCCCGCTCCCTCCTCTGGCGTCCTCAGTGTGTGGGCCACCCCATTCCGTAGGACCATGATGGCACAGGGGAATAGCCACCTGTAACGGACATTGTGGTCCCGCAGTGTTCTTGTGATGTGAGCAAAGGACCGTCTTCGCATTAGGGTGGCTGGGGCCAAGTCCTGATATACTTGGAAGGTGATGTTGTCGAATTCAAGAGTTTTAGTGTCCCTGGCAATCCTACATATTTCCTCCTTTAGTCGGTAGTAATGCAGGCGGATCACGATATCCCTGGGGGGATTACCTTTCTGTGGTCTCCCCCTGAGAGCTCTGTGGCACCTGTCCATTGTCAGCTCTCTATCTGATTTTTCAGGGAATAGGTGCTCCAGCCATTTTGAAGCAAATTCTTCTGGGTCGGTAACCTCTTCTGGGACCCCCCTCACTCGGATATTGCTGCGCCTATCGCGATTTTCAGTGTCCTCAGCCTTCTCTTCCAGGGCTCTGACCTTCTCCCGTAGGCTAATCACGTCGTTTTGTGTGAGGGTTAGTGCGGTTGCTGTATCCTCCGTCTTGTTCTCAATGGAGGCAGTGCGTTCCCCCAGGGCGTCTAAGTCTTTCCTCATTGCCCACAGTTCGGTTTGGAAGAACTGCTTCATCTCAGAACAGAATGCTTTAAGGTCTTTCCTCCTGACTATGTCCTCGTCCCCTGCTTCATCTGTGAGGGGGTCCGCATCCGCGTCCATGATAGCAGGCCGCTTTGGGCTCGTAGGTTTGTCTAAGGGGGGGTCTGATTTCTTGCGGAAATAAGTGGACACCTGCTGGCTTTTGGTCCGTGATGTACGGCCTGAAGCCATCTCTGGATGTTTAGGGGAGAGATGCGGTGTTTAAAGATAGTGAAGTCACGTATCTGTTGTGGATTATTTATTTAATTGCGCCGGTGGAAGCGGAGCTCTGAGTTCAAGCGTCCATTCTTCCCGCCGCCGCGCATGCGCCTCTCCAAGGGTTTTTGTATGTTGTAGGCTGTATTGTTAAATAAAGTTGTGATTTTCATTTGGGACACGTCCCGGAAGTGCTGAAATCACATGCCCTAGGTCATCACATGGTTCCATCTGTTCAAGGGTGACGGCGGGGGTCAGTGGGCGGGAGTCCTTAAATTGACTCTACTTACCTCTGCATGTACACCTTGATAAAGTACTACGGCCTGAAGCGTGTAGGTGGGTTGATACCTCCGCTTATTTAAGATGACCCAATAAATCTTTATTTATTTTTTATGGGAGCGCACGTCTCTGTATTTTTCTTCATGATTTTTCCCTTGTAGTGCACCACATTCTTCTTTCAGTTTCCTGCTTCTATTCTAAATGGACGGCACACAGAATACCCAAGGACCCACAGGACGGAGGTTGTACTTTTCAATATGTGAGTATATTCATTTGTGGTGACTCCACAATTTACCCGCTCCTACTACATGGCTGAGGTAAGGTATGAATATTTGATTTACATTGCTATATCTGGACACTAGATGTGTTAACCTCTACAATTGTGATATCTGAGGGTTTCCGGGCATGCGTTTCCTCCTTTCCAGTATAAAGGGTACTCCTGATGGGAAATCTACAAATGCTTTTAGAATATGTCTTTTCCCCATGATTCTGAGCACCCGACATTTTCTGGACTTTGTTCCACACAGAACTGGAAATCTCTGTAAAGGAATTTCACTGTCTCCCGGCGGAGCTGGAAGTCTCTCAAAAAGACGTCTGCAGTCTAGTACTGATTTTGAAGTCTCTCAGAAGGAGCTTCCCACCCTCAACCTAGAGCTCAAAGTCTCATGCCAGGAAACCTGGAGTCCCAACTCAGAAGTGCGTAAATGGAATGAGGACTATGAGGAGAACATGAGCATTATATGTGGATAGAAAGAATAGAAACCTGACCAAAGGAGGTGTAATATCTTCAGTAAAGAAGTTAAGGAGAAGCAACAACTCCAGTGAAGAAAGTTGGAAGAAGCAGAGGGTGCTCTTCACCAGGAAAAGAGAAAATCCCTGTGTCGGCAATTAGAACTCTCTCAGATCAGATCAGACTGAAAAAAAGAAGAGAAGCATGCTAAGACTCCAAAAATATGGCTGAGCTCTCATCCAAGGAAGGTTCGAGAGAGAAGGATATCTGCGTAAATGCTCTGCAGGGATCATCATACAGGCTGCCTACAGAGGAATGAAAGCTTGTCAGCTGTGTCACCAGAATAAAAGCAGCCTGCCTTCTCCAGTCAATATGGAGAATGCAACGACAAAGATACAATTATGAACATTTGAAGCAATGTGTCATTTTACTCCAGTTAAATGTTAGGAAGTACCTGCAGCAAAGATGCTACAAGAAAATGAAGGAAGCTGCTTTTATGATTCAATTCATATATGCGTCATACATCACAACAAGACAAGCTGGGCAATGCTATAAGCACACCCGCAATGCTGTCTTATTGCTGCAATCATAGCTTGCCCCTATGGCCCAATCGAAATTCCTCATGATTAAAATAGCTGCTTTAAGGATTCAGTCTTTGACTAGAGTGAGACAGAACTGTATCTGTGATCATGCCCCTAAAGATGAAACACTAGGTTGTCTACTCATCTTTGCAATGGAAAAAGGCATGCAACTACAGGTTTGCCAACTGCAAAAAAAGAGAGGCCATGGGTAACGGTTAGGTGTGAGGAGAACTACAACCAAATTGATGTACTGGAATTTAAATATACTGGACCAAATGCAAATGACCTCTCTACTGATAAGGGGGACGTTCTTGTTGTGGATAAGCCTGTTATGGATGGGAAAGGTGTAGACCGGGGTTCCCTGGTACTAAGGGAGTTTCAAAATGGTGCTACTGTACTGTAGCTTTGCTCCTGCAACAGGTTATTTTGATTCCTGAATCTTGTCTGTGGCCTGGCCCCATTTTGCTCTATAGCTGTACTTGTCGCCTTGCCTTTGTTGCCTTATCTCTTGCTGGATTCCCTATTGCTGACTTTTGCTTGTTTGATAATTCTTTGTCTGCCACCTACTTGTAACCCTGCCTGCCTTATAGTTGCTTCTGGACCCCTCCTCACATCTGGAACTTTCATTGCTTCTGGATCCTGCCTCGCTCCATGATCCCTTGGACAATATTTTTCTATCTTGGCACCTTGGTGTGGCTTGTCACCCCCTTGTATACTATTAGAAGCGGTTAGGGGTCACTCCCAATCGGCTGGGAAATCATTGGCTTTCTGTGTATCCTATGGTCCGTGTTGTCACACTATTTTGGCCAGTTGCAACAATTAATTACACAGTGTAAGGATTGGATGGAGAACCCTGGGCTGTTGCATATGACCAGTTGCATATGACCAGTTGCAACAATTTGATACTTTGTGTGGATTATTTGATACTCACTAGATAGTCCAATAGATCTGAGTTTTCAGAAAGTAGCTCAATAGTTGTTTATGAAGCTAACAGTTTCCTTATTTGACCAGTAATCAAATCCCTGTAAAGTATGAAGTGTGGTTCAGCAATTAGAAAGTCTGTCCTGCGCTCTGGCAGTTAGTTCCAGCACCCTGGGGTGTCAATGTGTGTCACATAGAATGGAGCAGGAGAGTATACACGGACCAGTATATAGGTCAGAGCTGGGAAGGTGTTACACCGATGCTGCCCGCAGACCAGACCCATCCCCTGTGCTGAGGTGGGACGTAGGGATACACGCACCCGCAGCAAAGGGAGCGCGTCCGGAGTGTGGTGTTAGTGTTGCCAGGCCAGGTATAGTAATGAAGACAATACTTGCCGGTACCGGTAGTAGAGGAGGAGTAGTTATTGCCGTTGCCAGGATCAGGGATAGGAGAGTTGCGGATGATCGAAGGTATAAGCCGTGTTACAGGGATGCCAGAAGTTACGAAGTCCAAGTAGAGCCGAAGTCGAGAGCCAGAGGGGGTAGTCGTCCAATCCGCGTCTATACCTGAGGAGTCACTGAGAGAGTAGTCAAATGCTTCCATACAGAGACTATGTCGAGCGACGAGTGATGGGAAGCACAGGCATAATAAAGCTAGGCAGGCCAATGGGAAAAGGGGACAGGCCTGGAGGACTGCAAGGAGTCTTCCCTGATAGGAGGGAGGTGTTACAGCCCAGCTGAGTGTAATCCTTGATTTGCATGGAACTGTGTGATGCTTGGGGGCGACGCCTCACTGCAGGAGCAGTGGTTAAAAGTGCTCTGTTAGGCGTGTGCTCTGTAAGCTGGGAATGCATGCACATAACGTCTGGGGCTGGCGTGCGTGTAGGTGTGCGTGCAGGAGGGCGTGGGCGCGCCCGGCACTGAGCAGAGGAATCGCCGAGGGGAGTGATCCCGCGACTGCGGCAGGGGCGAGGAGCCATGGAGGCCGGTAAGGCAGGATTGTTTTGTGTGTCCAGGGGCTCCCTGCGGAGAGGGAGTGCTCCGTGTGGGAAGCGAGGAGAACGCCGATTCCTGACAGTACCCCCCTCTTCAGGAACGGCCTCAGGACTGTCCAAGAACGGTTTCTCTGGAAACTTTTTCCTGAAGGACTTAAGAAGGGCCGGGGCATGAATGTCCATTGATGGTACCCAGGACCTCTCTTCAGGGCCAAAGCCCTTCCACTGCACCAAGAACTGGAGCTGACCCCTGGATAGGCGAGAATCCAAAAGAGAGTGAACTTCGTATTCCTCGTTATTTTGTACAGTAATGGGATCCGGTTTACGAGTCTGATCCGGAAAGAAGTGACTGGAGATGAATGGTTTTAAGAGGGACACATGAAAGACATTGGGAATCTTCATACTGGGTGGTAGTTGGAGCCGGAATGCCACAGGATTGATTTGTTCACAAATAGGGAAGGGTCCCAGGAACTTAGGTGCCAGTTTAGGAGATGGTACCTTGAGGTGGATATTCCTAGAGGAGAGCGATACCAAATCCCCTGGTTTGTAACTGGGCGCCGAACGACGACGACGATCGGCCTGTAGTTTCGATCTGCGGGAGGAGTTGAGAAGAGTAGACTGAATCCTGGACCATGCGGTTTGGAGGGAAGAAATGCGTTCATCTACGGCTGGTACTCCAGAAGGAATGTTGGGGATGGGAAGACAGGGAGGGTGGAACCCATAATTTATAAAGAAGGGTGACTCCCGGGTGGACTCGTTTTTTGCAGAATTGACGGCATACTCTGCCCAAGAGAGGAGTTGAGCCCAATCATCCTGGAAATCGGATATAAAACATCTCAGGTACTTCTCCAGGGATTTATTGATTCTCTCCGTTTGTCCATTAGACTGAGGATGATAGGCGGAAGAGAAGGAAGAAGAGATGCCCAATCTCTTCGTGAAAGCTCTCCAAAATTTGGATACGAACTGAGAACGTCTGTCAGAAACAATGGATGAAGGGATCCCATGAATCCAAAAAATCTGCTCCGTAAAGATATCAGCAAGGATGGGGGAGGTGGGTAATCCTTTAAGTGGAATGAAATGGGACATCTTCGAGAACCTGTCCACGACCACCAAGATAGTGTTCATTCCTCTGGACCTGGGAAACTCCACGATGAAGTCCATAGAAATGTGGGACCAGGGGCGGTCGGGAACTGGAAGGGGTAACAGAAAACCCTGAGGCTTTTGACGGAGAGTCTTGCTTTGAGCGCACGTGAGGCATTTTAGAACGCCGATTCCTGACAGAAGGGAAACTTTACCTATGTAAGCTCACAGACCTCGGTCCTGCTCTCCTCTGAGCTCCGGTTCTGGGCGTGCAGCCTTCTGAAGATAGAGCATGGAAAGGAAAGGATCCGGCGCCCAGCCTGTCACAAACTTCAGGGCACTTCCGGGTTGTAGAAAAAACTCCCCACTCCAAGACGAAGCGCTGATTCTAGCATGAAACGCGTTGAGGGGGAGATTGTGGTGTAGCCGTGTGTCCGTGAGGTCCCAATAAAGTTTTTTTCTACAACCCGGAAGTGCCTTGAAGTTTGTGACAGGCTTTGGCGCCGGATCCTTTCCTTTCCATATCAAGTGTGGTTCACCTGGTATCTAGAAATAAGGAACTGGAAACAAACGAAAAGGTAACCCACTCTACCTAGAGTGACCCAGGTCATAAATACAGGCAGGTGCACTAGGGAAAACAATTAATGAACAATGGATAGAAACACAGATGGAGCATAGACACTGCCTAACGGATAAGTCCCTATATCTTGCACTCAATGTCTATATGTGGGAAAGTACCCTTACACAATAAGATAAGCAAATAGAGACAATGATTCTGGTCCTATATGTATTGCGTAATAAGTGAGTTAATATAACTATTTAATTGATATTAATTAAAATATTAGGACCAGACAATATTTTATATGGTGAGTGCAATAAAAACGTATTAAATGATAGCACAGTGTGCTTATATCCAATAGAGGCAATTAATAACCAGTACAATGCAGCTGGTAAATAAATGCACTAAATGCCTCTAAAAAGAGGTTACACAAGCCAATAATAGCTAAGGGTACAGTGACCCAGAATAGCAAGCAATGACCTCGAGGGTAGTGTATACTAACCACAGCCTCATTGGTGATGCGTCGTTAAAGCCATGGGAGCTTATGTATAAGCCCCTGCAGATGACCATGAGAGCCTATGCGTAGACAAACAGTCAATGGTATAGTGCCAGCTAAAGTACTATGGTCAGTAGATCGCATAAGTAATAGATGTAGGATAATACTGCATAGCATAATACCGTGAGTAATGAAGAAGCAAGAACCCACTATGAGCACTCAATACCCCCTAAATGTATAATGTGATTATTAAAAATAATTTTTAATGCTATACTAATTAAAATAATGGGTGTTAAAATTCAACAAATGACACACATATATGTTAACCCTATGATGAGTATATATGATACTCCGGGTCAATAAATAGAGGGACAGTTTGAGGTCTATTAGATCAAAACGTCCCAAGGAGCTGGTATACAGTATTCCCTATTAGTGGTAATTAGGTATGCGCTGGGATCGGGAGGGGCTGTTCGATAGCCTGTCTCAGGTGTCAGACAGGTCCCAAGGTGGTAATGGTGAAAATGTGAGACTGATCGTAATTGCTAAGTGCAAGCAAAAAGATCAATACTAGAAACCAGTGTGTGCTCACTTAGCATATAGTAAATCCAGCAGTGGAAAATAGTTATTATAGACTCTATATAAAAACCAACATATAGCCACCTAAGAGCAGCTAATTAACTCCAAAATGGTGAGGGAGTTGGCTGTCAAACACAGAACACGAGGTGCAGAGGCTCATAGATTCCTATAGACAGTGTGGTTGTCAGTATACCTGTGCACATATTCATGAATGTGCTTCCACTGTCAGGAATGCTAATACCACTATAAAACTGTGTTTAGTATAGTGAGACCTTTCTAGTATGTAAAAAAAGGTTCCATGGTGGATAGTGGGTGAGAATAAGAGACTGTTTATAGTACTGCCACTAAGCAGCAATAAGCACACTGATAATTGATTACTCACTGAGCATATGGTATATAGACCTAGTGATGGCTAGTCAATCACATATGCTCCATATAAATTCACACATAAATCACCTTAATTATAGCTAGTAAACTCCATATATATATAGAGAGAGCTATTGTCACTCATAGACACAAACGCCGTGGCTAATATACCCCTGGAAACGGTGTGGCTGTTGGTATACCTATGCACATATTAATGAATATGCTACCACCGTTAGGAGTACAAATAACACTAATGCAAGAAAATATCAGAGGAAATCAAGCAGCCTTTCCCTCACCATGCGTCACCGAGTCACCACAAAGACTCGGCGCCAAACGTAGAAGGAAGTATACGCGTGCCGTCTGGCAGCTGTTTGCTCTGCAACTAAAAAATGCTGCCACGTGAGTACTGACGGCGCGCGTGCACGTGACAGATGTCGACGTGCGCGTTTCGCGATTAGAAACGCTTTCTCAAGGCTTAGTGTGAGGAGGAAGTCCCATAGATCGTAGTTAAGTTTATATATGCAATGATGTGTTTCTATTGGCTGGGAGTTTCACCCTGGAGGTGTGTCTATGCAGTGCTATTATACAGGCACTAATACAGCACTAACTGATAAACATAGGCTCTCCTCAGATAAATGGAATTGATATATTCACAAGCAAACTACAGCAGTGCATAAATAAAAGTAAACAACATTGCTGCACTTGATCCCTGCTATCAGTGTATAATACACCTGATGGTCAGCGAGTTGTGAACATAGTGATGGGGTGTTAAATAAAGTATTAACCTCTGAGATGAAATGTAATAAAGACTCTCTATCAACATGGATGAAACATGTGAAATACATTTAATCAGGTTATAGCATAATCATCTTCTGTAAATGATACATACAGAATTAAGATGTAATAGGATACATACCTAGCCTATTATAGGGAATATATAGTAAAACTAATAAAAATGGCAGGTGAAGTGAGGCCCCGTAGCATAATGTGGGTGGGTGTATCATGTAAAGGGGTAGACACTCATAAGCAATTATCAGTATATGTAATTATACTGGTAAGTGCATAATAGGTTGGTTAACGTGATCTTAAATTAGCAGGGTAAACACAAACCCCTCGTTCAAACCTTTGGGCGATAGTGTCTGTAATATATATATCCATCGTGCCTCTTTTTGTAACAGAACTGTGTCCCAGTCCCCATGTCGTCGGTCAATTGAGAATTGGTCCATACCAATGAATTTAACAATTGCTTGTTTATCTTGGTGAACAGAGCTAATATGTCTCGCTAGAGGTTTATCCGTTTTATTGCGTATGGAACCCATATGTTCCAAGACCCTTACCTTAAAAGGGCGACGGGTCTTGCCAACATATACTTTACCACAGTCGCAAATGGCTTGATAAATGACGCCTGTGGTCTGACAATTGATGAACTTTCTGATGTTATAAGTCTGGGTTCCATTCCAATTAGAGAATGTACTGGTGGTAAGTATGTGATCACACGCCTTACATTTGCCACATTTGAATGACCCCTGTGGTTTAGGAGGTATCCAGGTCCTCTTGACCTCTTCGTCAAAGTGGCTATGAACCAGAACATCATTTAGATTTCTCGCCCTCCTGCTGACCATGGATGGATAGTCCTGCAAAAATTCACCAATAATGTTGTCTGCCCTCAAAATGTGCCAGTGCTTATATATAAAATCCCTGGCATGGTTCCATTGGTTGTTAAATGAGCCAATAAATCTTACTGTTTTGTCATCTGTTTTTGTGATCTTATCTTGTAACAATGAACAGCGTGGAGTATACTTGGCCCTTTTATATGCCAACTTCACTATTCGCTTACTATAGCCACGTTCGTAGAACCTCTTAGCCATCAAATCTGCCTGTATCTCAAAGTCAGTATTGTTACTACAGTTGCGTTTTAATCTCAGAAACTGGCCAACTGGAATACCGTTGATGAGAGATCTAGGGTGATGACTACTGGCAGTAAGAAGGCTGTTTGTGGCTGTGGGCTTACGTTGGATGGTGGTACTGCACCGACACACTTTATTCGAGCAAATACCCAGTATGTACCTGGCAGATACCTGGAATGCGCCGCTCCTCACCTCTGACAAGCCCCGTTACGTTTGCCTTCCCAGCCTGGGTTCATGCCTGGCTGACGGGCGGCTGATCTGTTAAATGATAATGATTAGGATTTAATAGGCTGCAATGCTTCGCGTGTCTACCAGATGGCATAAATTCATGAATTGTAATGCAGTATATATATATATATACTGTGCAGTATTGCAGCCAGCGGGAATAAAATGCTTCAATCCCTGCCTGGAAAATACCTCAATGCACTCGGGCAGAAAACAGTCACAAACCTCAATACACCCGGGTATACCCGAATTCGTGGGACTAGCCGAGCTCGAATAAAGTGTGTCGCCAGTGTAGCAATGATGTTGTCAATGCCTCTGGAGATGCACACATCTAAGAACATTACTTTATCATGATCATGTTCTAGAGTCAGAAACAGATTAAGTTCATTGCTGTTGAGAATGTCAACGAACTCCAGAAGTTTATCAATGGTGCCATTTCATAACATCATCACATCATCGATATAGCGTACCCATATATCAAGGTGTGATGTGTATGGCTCCATTTCTTCTGAGAAAACCAGAATTGTTTCCCACCACCCTAAATATAGGTTGGCGTATGATGGAGCACACTTTGTACCCATGGCCGTGCCTTGGATCTGATGGTAATATGTGTTTGCAAACAAAAAATAGTTATGTGTAAGTACAAACTCAATCAGCTCGGCCATGAATGCATTGTGTGCTTTATAAAACGTACCCCTTGTATTGAGGAAATACATAGCTGACTTTATACCAGCATCATGTTTGATGCTGGTATAGAGTCCTTCGACATCCATAGTGACAAAAATGGTTTTGTCTGTTACAGTGATGCCATCAAGTCTCCTCAGCACATCCTTAGTGTCTCTAAGGTAGGATGGCAGAGATTGTACAAATGGTCTCAGGATACAGTCTATGTATGAGCTATTTTTTTCGGTTAAGCTCCCAATCCCCGAAACAATTGGCCTACCTGGTGGGGGTCTCTTGGGTTTATGTAATTTAGGGAGGCTGTAAAAAGTGGCTGTTTTCGGGAATTTGACCAACATGTAGTCGTACTCCTTTTGACTGATGAGCTTGGTTTTTAACCCTTTTTGTAAGATGTTCATTAGATCTTTTTGGTACTTATTCGTAGGGTCATTATCTAAGACTTCATAACAAGCTACATCCGAAAGGAGTCTAATGTTCTCCCTCTTGTAGTCAGTGGTGTCCAAAACAACCAAGTTCCCACCCTTGTCTGCTGGTTTGATAGTGATTCCTTTATTCTCTGTGAGTTCTTTGAGTGCCTTCCTCTCAGATTTAGTAAGATTATCGTGGGTATGGTAGCGGGTTAGCGTTTTGAGATCATGGGTGACAAGGTCCACGAAGACATCTATATTGGCATAACTGTCACCAAATGGAAGAAATATAGAGTTAGGTTTTAAATTTGTAAAAGGGCCTTCCCCTACTGATCTGACTGAGTCCTCCTCCAGTGCTAGCAAAGTATTGTAGGCCGCCATGTCCTTGCTGTCAAGGCCAGGGATACTGAGTGTGTTAGCTTGTCTGTTTGCCCTTAGTTTAAAAAACTTTTTCAACTTGAGTTTACGAGCAAAGAGGTTTAGATCTTCGACCCATTCAAATGTATTTATATCAGTTGATGGCGAGAAAGACAGCCCTTTGCTAAGCAATGTTATGTGGGACTCATTCAAAGGGAAAGTGTGTATCATTTACAGAAGATGATTATGCTATAACCTGATTAAATGTATTTCACATGTTTCATCCATGTTGATAGAGAGTCTTTATTACATTTCATCTCAGGGGTTAATACTTTATTTACACCCCATCACTATGTTCACAACTCGCTGACCATCAGGTGTATTATACACTGATAGCAGGGATCAAGTGCAGCAATGCTGTTTACTTTTATTTATGCACTGCTGTAGTTTGCTTGTGAATATATCAATTCCATTTATCTGAGGAGAGCCTATGTTTATCAGTTAGTGCTGTATTAGTGCCTGTATAATAGCACTGCATAGACACACCTTCAGGGTGAAACTCCCAGCCAATAGAAACACATCATTGCATATATAAACTTAACTACGATCTATGGGACTTCCCCCTCACACTAAGCCTTGAGAAAGCTTTTCTAATCGCGAAATGCACGCATCGGCATCTGTCACGTGCACATGCGCCGTCAGTACTCACGTGGCAGCATTTTTTAGTTGCAGAGCAAACAGCTGCCAGACGGCACGCGTGTACTTCCTTCTATGTTGGGCAGGAGTCTTTGTGGTGACTCGGTGACGCATGGTGAGACGAGGGCTGCTTGATTTCCTCTGATATTTTCTTGCTTTAGTGTTATTTGTACTCCTAATGGTGGTAGCACATTCATTAATATGTGCATAGGTATACCAACAGCCACACCGTTTCCAGGGGTATATTAGCCACGGCGTTTGTGTCTATGAGTGACAATAGCTCTCTATATATATGGAGTTTACTAGCTATAATTAAGGTGATTTATGTGTGAATTTATATGGAGCATATGTGATTGACTAGCCATCACTAGGTCTATATACCATATGCTCAGTGAGTAATCAATTATCAGTGTGCTTATTGCTGCTTAGTGGCAGTACTATAAACAGTCTCTTATTCTCACCCACTATCCACCATGGAACCTTTTTTTACATACTAGAAAGGTCTCACTATACTAAACACAGTTTTATAGTGGTATTAGCATTCCTGACAGTGGAAGCACATTCATGAATATGTGCACAGGTATACTGACAACCACACTGTCTATAGGAATCTATGAGCCTCTGCACATCGTGTTCTGTGTTTGACAGCCAACTCCCTCACCATTTTGGAGTTAATTAGCTGCTCTTAGGTGGCTATATGTTGGTTTTTATATAGAGTCTATAATAACTATTTTCCACTGCTGGATTTACTATATGCTAAGTGAGCACACACTGGTTTCTAGTATTGATCTTTTTGCTTGCACTTAGCAATTACGATCAGTCTCACATTTTCACCATTACCACCTTGGGACCTGTCTGACACCTGAGACAGGCTATCGAACAGCCCCTCCCCGATCCCAGCGCATACCTAATTACCACTAATAGGGAATACTGTATACCGGCTCCCTGGGACGTTTTGATCTAATAGACCTCAAACTGTCCCTCTATTTATTGACCCCGAGTATCATATATACTCATCATAGGGTTAACATATATGTGTGTCATTTGTTGAATTTTAACACCCATTATTTTAATTAGTATAGCATTAAAAATTATTTTTAATAATCACATTATACATTTAGGGGGTATTGAGTGCTCATAGTGGGTTCTTGCTTCTTCATTACTTACCTAATACGTTACCCATTAGCACCTTACCCCCATACAATCACTTTATTTCCAGCTGAAGCGGGGTTCTTCAATATTGAATTTAATAGCATAATACCGACCAGAGCTCAGGGACAGAGTCCTGTTAGAGTATCTGTATTCGGTAAGCAGGCAGGAGTGAAGGGCTGGCAGCAGTGGTGCAAAATCCAGGCAACAGGCAAAAGGTCACGACAGACAAAAAAGCAGCGAGGTCGGGGTCACGGTCTGGGGTCAGCAACAGAGGAATCCAAACAGGTAACAGTGAAGCCACAGGAACAGGCTAGCCACAGGAACAGGCTAGCCACAGGGACATGCAAGCCAAAGGAACAGGCAAGCAACAGGGAAGGTTCAGGAACAAGCAAGGTTCAGGAACTAGATCCCAAGGTGGCCAGGAACATGAGGAAAAGCATACAATGCTCAGGCAGGGGCTGGAAGTCATTGGCTGATATTTAAGCCCTGGAACAGGTGCAGCAAATAACAACGTTAAGGAGGAGACTTGCCAGCAACCAAGATGTTCACAGCAGCCAGATAAGGGCTGGTTTTCAACCAAAGCCTGGATTGAAACCCTTAACTGGACAGTCAAATAAAAGGTAGAACATTTTGGCCTCAATAAGAAGCATTATGTTTTGTGAAAATCAAACACTGCGTTCGAACAAAAGAACCTCATCTCAACCATTAAGCACGGTGGTGGTAGTGTGATGGTTTAAGGCTGCTTTGCTGCTTCAGGACCTGGACAGTTTGCCATCATTGACACAGCCATGAATTATGCATTGTATCAGAAGATTCTAGAGGAGATTGTCAGGCTATCCGTCTGTGAGCTGAAGCTGAAGTTGGTGTACTGACAGCTGTTGCTTATCCTGACCACTACACCAAATATACTGACAGGGGTTACTTATTCAAAATGTACTAATAGAAATGCTTGTTCGGATTGTCAATGTCACGCACGAGAACACACATGGACACGCCCACACTAATTGTTAGTAAAATATTATTTATTTAAATGTTTAGCGGTGGGCAGTGTTAGGACTCAGGATACCACAAGCACGGTTTCACCAGGGAACCCCCATACCTTGCACAGGTGCCTGGAAATTAGAGTTATGTTCTCTGCGATCGTGTATTCCCAGACACACGGCATCGCTTGACCGTTAGCCTTGTTCACGAGCGAGGTTCTGCCCGCCTCCCAAGACAAAGCTTATATACCCTCATCTCAAAGGGGGTGGGGGGAAGAATTCAGCAACACACTTTCTAAAACATTAACCTCTTTGAGTGCCAGCCCCGAGACGGAGACAGTCACTGAAAAAGAGGAAGTATCTGATATAAGCCGTTTGACATACAAAACAAGCTACATACCATTATAGCACAGTAGGAATTTTTACTAAGACAAAAATTAACCCGTTACATGCCTAGGGCTAACCCTTTAAATGCCTAGGCCATCAGAAACATGACAAACTTTAATTCTCCCTACAGTGGGTCATGCATCAAAACAATGATCCTAAACATACAAGCAGATCTACAAAAGAATGGCTACAGAAGAAGACATTTTGTGATTTAAAATGGCTTATTCAAATTCCGAACTTAACCCCATCAAAATGTTGTGCAAGACCTGAAGCGAGCTGTCCATGCAAAGAAGCCCTCAAGTGTCACTGAATTGAAGCAGTTCTGTAAGGAGGAATGGGACAAAATTCCTCAAAACCGATGTGAGAGTGTCATGGGAGAGGGGGTTTGGCCCGGTATTAAAGGGGTTACACCCCATTTGGCCACCCCCTTCTCTCACTTGGGAAGCAAGGGGTTGACTGGACTGCGGTCCAGTAATGTGTTTTTACCCTGCTTCAGAATCCAAATGTATATTCCCCTGTAAAAATGTATTGTTCTCATTCCAGTGTTTGCACCAACACCTACACTGGGATTGTTGCGGGATGGAAGTGGTTAACGTTAATTCAGTGTTTATAGCCCTTTGTTCCCTTTTCCCGCCTTTTCAGGCTCCATTTTGCAGCCTCCCATAGGTCGCCATTGCAGCTCCTTGCATTCCAATGGCAGATCTGGCGGTTTGGGCCCGTTTCCATAGAAGACCGGTGGGTGGCGCCCGAGAGGAGGAGCGGCGGTTCCCCATTGTAAGTCAATGGAGCCATCCATTTCAATGCGGATTCCTCGACACCGACTTCCAGGAACGGGTTGGCAGCCATCCAAACCGCAGACCGCAAGAGCAGATACAATGTCTTTAAAAAGAGCTTTTATCACTACTAGTTCAAGGTCAACTACAATTGGCATGGGAACCCTAGGTTCTAGGGCACCCAGAAATAAAATTCTTTTAGCCCCTAGCCCCTAGGAACCCCCACACACGACCACCACCGGGTCCGAGAATGAGGGACCCCCGTAAAGGGTCGAGCTCAGCAGGAGGATCGCGCCATTGACTCTAATGGTGGAGCGGAGGTCCCATTGAATCCAATGGCGGCGCCAGGCTCATGCATTTCCTATGGCGGCGCCGGCCATTGATTCCAATGGGAGAAAGCTGCGTGGCGTCAAAACAGCTAAGTCCGAAACTGTAGAATGTGTAAGTCCATATCTCCGGTTCTGCGAGGATTTGGGTCGCATGTAGTCACTGCTCCGGCATGACTGCATGGCCATTTCCAGCCCTCTCCGAACAACTAGACGGAGTATGGGCAAATGTAAAGGACTGGTTTTACCATAGACTTCAATGGCGGAGTTGCTCCATTGAAAGTCTATAGCGGCGGAGCCCATAGACTTCAATGGCGGAGTTGCCCCATTGAATGCCTATAGCGGCGAAGCCCATTGACTTCAACGGCGGAGTTGCTCAATTGAAAGCCTATAGCGGCGGAGCCCGTTGATTTCAATGGGAAAGAGTGAAAAGCAGAGATTCATTTTTAGAGCGGAGAATCCTGCATTAAAGTAATAAGAATGTTAACTTGTTTTTTTGTATCTCCGGTTATGGGGGTTGCAGAGAGCTGAAACTTGGCGACCATGGAGAGTCACCTCCGGCATGAGGGACTGGCCAGTTTCAGCCCACTGGGCCCAGCAGAACAGATTATTTTAATATGTCAAGATATTAAAGAGTGAATTGTATTTTGGGTCTGGTATAAAAACTCAGAGCCCATATGTTATGTTAATGGTCAGGGAGGGAGACAAGTGGTCTATCATAAACTTCTGATCAAAGACTCCCCCACCCTGCTTGTGTATGCGAACACAAAAGAATGCAGGCCATGAGTACTTGATATTAAGTGTTGTACTTCACACCTTGGACAAAGGGTATCCTGGCAAAGCCAGACTTTAAGATGCCAAGCTTGTGGGTGGGGGGTTAGGGAAATAAGCCCCTGATAAGAATAATATCCACCCAGTTGGCGGGTATTAAGGTGCCCCTCAGGTGAGGTGGCAAGGAGAGATTGGGTGCAGGTAATTGTTCTCCAATTGCCTGCACTCAATAATAGTTACATAGTTACATAGTAGATGAGGTTGAAAAAAGACTTACGTCCATCAAGTTCAACCTATGCTAAATTTAGACAACAGATACTTTATTCTATATCTATACTTACTTATTGATCCAGAGGAAGGCAAACAAAAAACCCCATTAAGTGGAAAAATTAATTCCTTCCTGACTCCAAGAATTGGCAATCGAATGAATCCCTGGATCAACATCCTTCCCATGTATACTTATTTGGTATATCCCTGTATACCTTTCCCATCTAAAAAGATGTCCAACCTTTTTTTGAACAAATCTATTGTATCTGCCATCACAGTCTCCATGGGTAATGAATTCCACATTTTAACTGCCCTTACTGTAAAGAACCCTTTCCTTTGTTGCTGGTGAAATTTCCTTTACTCCAACCTTAAGGTATGGCCCCGAGTCCTTTGTACTGCCCGTGGGATGAATAGTTCTTTTGAAAGCTCCTTGTATTGTCCCTGGATATATTTGTATATAGTTATCATATCCCCTCTTAGACGCCTCTTTTCTAATGTAAATAAATCTAATTTAGCTAGCCTCTCCTCATAAGTTAGAATGTCCATCCCCTTTCTTTATTTGGTGGCTCTTCTCTGCACTCTCTCTAGTTCCATAATGTCTTTTCTTAGTATTGGTGTCCAAAATTGTACTCCATATTCAAGGTGTGGTCTTACTAATGCTTTGTAAATGGGCATAATTATGTTTACTTCCCTTCCATCCATTGCCCGTTTGATGCAAGATAAGATCTTGTTTGCCTTTGCAGCTACTGCATGACATTGGGCACTATTGCTAAGTCTGCTGTCTACAAGCACTCCTAAATCCTTCTCCATCAAGGATTCCCCCAATATATCTCCATTTAATTTGTAAGTCGCCTTTTTATTCTTGCATCCCAAATGCATAACCTTACATTTATCTGTATTAAACCTCATTTGCCATTTACCTGCCCACGTTTCCAGTCTCTCCAAGTCCTTCTGAAGAGAAATTACATCCTGCTCTGATTCTATTACCTTACACAATTTAGTATCATCAGCAAAGATGGAGACTTTGCTCTCGATCCCAAACTCAAGGTCATTAATAAACAAGTTAAAAAGCAGGGGTCCCAGTACCGATCCTTGAGGTACTCCACTCACGACTTTAGCCCAATAATAATAAGGTATAGGACTGGAATTGCATATAAACCAGTGTCAATCCTATACTCAGTTGTCTTCATGTCTTTTCGTGATGTCTACATCTGAACCTGTATTGTGGAAGAAATTGCCAATCTTGTATCCTGATTGCTTTCTTGTCCAACCCTTTAAGTAAGTGTCTATATTTTGCCTATTATTTGTATATCTTGAGTATTCACCTTCTTTAAGGAATAAACTGTATTTATTATATCTAAGTCATGTTCAATTCAACCCAGAGATATATTTTGGTGTGTATTATTATAACCTATCACAAGTTACCGTGACAGAGAGACTGACCAGCAGTTACAGGGAACACTTAGTTGAAGTTATTGCTGCTCATTGGGGTGCCAACAGGTACTGAATGTAAGGCTCACATACTTTTTCACACATGGATATGGAATGTTGAATCATTTGTGGATAAATAAATGTTTAAAATGTGTTTTTGTGTAATTTGTTTGATCAGTAAACTTTATCTGTTATTAGGACTTAGATCTAATAACATTTTACGTTTAAAATATGTAAAAATCCTAAGGGGTTCGCAAACTTTTTCTCACCACTGCATGTTAAACCGGATCTAAAACCTATAATAAGGGAAGATGTTTATGAAGGAAATTATGAAAATATAGAGAGCTTGTGGATAGAAATTAGCAGTGGAGGTAAAAGTACTAAGAAAATGTGTGTAGGGATATGCTATAAACCACCAAATATCTGTGAGATTGAGGAAAACAATATATTTATGCAAATGGAGAAGGCGTCTAATCTAGGTCATGTTTGCATAATGGATGATTTTAATTATTCAGACTTAGACTGGGGCAATGAGATTAGCATTACAATTAAAGGAAACTGTTTTTTTAAGGTGTTAAAAGACAATTATGTGAACGAATTTATAGAGAAACCTACAGGGGGAGGGGCAATACTAGATTTGGTAATATCAAACAATATACTGTAGAAGTAATAACAAATATTCAAGTCCGGAAACATTTGGAAAACAGTGATTATAACATGCTCTCATTTGAAATAAATTATTAAAAACTATATTATTTGGGTTCAACAAAGACTTAAAATTTTAGAAAGGCAGATTTTAATAAACTAAGAAATAATCTACAAGGAATAAATTGGGATGATGTTTTTGCAGAGAAAATGTGGAAGATAAATGGCACTTTAAATCATTGTTAGAAAAGCACCCTTATCAGTGGGTAAAAAATAACAAGTCTAAACCAATGTACCGTAGCTAAATAAACAGGTATGGGAGGAAATGGAAAAGAAGAAGCATGCTTTTAGATTCTTAAAGTCAGAAGGGACAGAGGCATCATATCAGAATTATAAGGAATGTAACAAAAGTTGCAAAAGAGCAATCAAATTAGCAAAAAAATGTAATTAATGAAGGATTGCAACAGAAAGTAAGATCAACCCTAAAATGTTCTTTAAGTACCTTAAAAAAATAAAAAGATTAGAAAAGAAAATATAGGATCCATTCAGTGTGAGATGGGCAGGCAAATTATTGGTGATAATGAAAAAGCAGAGATATTAAACAAATTCTTTGCCTCTGTTTACCAGAGAAGACTCAATTGCAAAAATAGTGCTACAGGAAGAGGCCACTACCTCTATTTAAATGAACAATTAGTTAACTGAGGAAGACGTGCATACTGTAGGTGGCTTGACAGAATAAAAGTAAATTATGCACCTGGCCACAATGGCATACACCCAAGAGTTCTTAAGGAGCTAAGTTCTGTAATAGCCAAACCATTACATTTAATATTCGAGGACTCCATTTCCACAGGCTCAGTACCACAAGATTGGCGTAAAGCAGATGTGGTGCCTATATTTATAAAGGGAGCTAGATCACAACTGTGGAATTACAGACTGGGCACATAACATCAAAAGTGAAGAAGCTACTTGAAGGTTTAGCACAGGATAATATTCAAGAATACATAATGGATAAAAATTATTAGTAATAGTCAGCATGGATTTACTGTATGAAGGATAGATCATGCCAACTAACTTTATTTGTTTTTTTTTTGAGGTGGTAAATAGGAAATTAGGCCACGGTAATGCAGTAATGTGGTCTACTTAGATTTTGCAAAGGCATTTGATATTATACCTCAAAAGAGGCTAGTGTACAAAATAAAGCAAATTGGACTCAATAAAAATATTTGCACCTGCATTGAAAACTGATTACTTATTTGGTATAACCAAATATAACAAACATGGGAAGGATGTTGATCCAGGGAGAAATCCGATTGCTCGTATTTGACGTAAGGAAGGAATTTATTTTTACCCTTATCACATAGCTTGTCTCTTGGTCTGGCCACGTGTCTGAGTGTGGTGCATATCTGCTGGCAACAGGAGGGCCTGAGTCTCCCGCGGTGACATGGGGGACAACAGGACAGGTCTCTGGGGTGGATGCCTTTGTTCTCCTCTAATGATGCAGCGCCTCCATCTGTAGTAGGCCCCGGGATACGGGGTGGAATCCCTACTGCAGAATCCCCTCCCTGGGATGAGAGATTCCAGTCTCATACACTGTCTCTTTAATTAGCAGTAGCTCTTTTTTAGTCTCTCAGCAGTAGCAGTCAATGCAGTATATACACAGCCAGCCCACTGTCCTCCTTCAGGATGTCCCCTGCCTCCGCTCTGAGTGGGGCTAGCACTTCCCTCACCCCCTATGCAGGGTGAGGGGTACTTGGTCCACCTAACTCTAACAGCTCTACTCCTCACACTTAGCTCTCTCTGACTCTTGACACACTTCTCTCAGACTGACACCATTAAATAGGAAGTGACACTGCTCTTTGTAGCTTCCAGTATGCACCGCCCCTATGTCTCTTGATTGGACACAGGGTCAGGTGACCTACCTTCACTGACTTAGGGCAAATGTCTTAAAGCTGCAGTTCAGTCAATATCCTGCATGTGTTTTTTTTTTAATAAATCAGTTCTGTAGTAAGAAAAAATACTTTTAGCATTTTCTGTTTTTAAAAAAAAAACTTTGAAAGACTAATTTTCTTGTATTCTATTTTAACAGCCATTTGCTAAGGCACTGCCCCTTCATGTCCTGTCACAAGCCCTGGCACACCCTTTTGTCAGCCCTGCCCTCCCTCTAGCACATGTCAGTGCAGTAGTGCTCATGAATATTCATGAGCTTCCACTGACAGACAAGCAGAATATAAACAGATCCCTTCACTAATTATGTCACCAAATTTCGACCTATCAATACATGGAGAACGAATTGACCTGCAGCTATACAGTTCTTTAGGTAATTAGAGATTGCACACATAAAACTATTGAAGTAAAAAAATAAATGTAAAAAAAAAAAAACAGAACTGCAGCTTTAAGCGGGGAAAATCCATGATTACTCCTGGCAGACCTGTCCTTACACAGGGATTACTGCCAGGAGGAGAGTAGAAATATAGCCCATAAACTTACCAGGGCTACACTACATTTAGGGCTCTTTCTTTATTTTTGTTTTCTCTTAGTTATATATCCCTGTTATTAACTCCACTGTTTCCTGTTATGCAATTTTTACTATCTATTAATACCGTATTATAGGGATTTTTGTGTGGGTATGTGTAGGAGAAGATTACAGAGGTTTAACCAGGGAGACATATTTGGGTACAATAAACCATGGCTTTTATTCAGCCTGTAGCTTCAAATAGTACATCTTTAATAAAGCAACCAAATAAACAAACTGCCTATCCCTTTGTAAGGGCTAACTTGCTTCCCAGTCCCTCTCTGCAGGGATGGGAGGATAGGCCTCTTGCCAACCTATGACCCCAAAGTCCAAAGAGGTACCTGTAAGCAGGGACCCTGTATGTCAGTCTTTGGGTCTGGGTTGGTGTCTGTTGGGGGGCCACCCTCTAGTGGGTTCCAGTGTCTGCTGCGCCCTGGAATAGAGGGTCTGGTCTCTGTGGATCTTGCTGGCAGCACAGTCTTGTGCTCAAGACAACTGTTCCTGTGAGTCACTTCTGGTAACACAGTCCCTATTTGCTCAAGAGATCGCTCCTGCAGTTGAAGCAGGAGGCTTTTCTACCTGACTGATGAGCCAAGTGGAGACTGGCTAATTGTCTTTAGCTGCAATTAACCTGCTCCCTGCTGGACTCATCAGCCAGATAGAGGCTTACTATTTGGATCCCTATTGAGACAGGGGTTAATGCCTTGGCACAGTATGATCCAGTGAATTATTTTAATTTTCTGTGACCAGATGTTTTTTCATTTTTACTGTTGAAAAGGCTTTGCACATTGAAAAGTTCAGTTGACAAACTATATATATTTTTAGTAAAAGCTGTGTAAGCGTTTTGGCCTGTGCTCTGGCTGATAATACGTAAGCAGGAAGGAAAAGACTTGGAGCACAACTATGAAAAAATGAGAACTGGAGGCTAATAGAAAAAATAACAAATTATTTATTGGGACATAACTAATTAAAAAGAGAAACCTCTAACGCGTTTCTCGCATGGTGCGCTTTATCAAAGAGTAGTTTCACTGGTCTTAATCACACTCTTATATGGTCTACACCCCTAAAAGCACCGCCCACCTGTGTCCAGGTAAACACAAACCCCCAAGACACAAATTCCCTGTGAAATGAAACACAGAAAAGGGGCATAATGCTCAGAGGGAAGGGATCCACACAGAGTGAATAAACAGATAAAAAATTAATAAAAAAGACCATATACAAAAGAAATATCAATAACATATATATATCAACTGTGGAAACATAAACATACACATGTCCAAATCTATAGTGAATATTCAATGTATATTTAACCCATTAATTTGTTAATTTTGATATCATAAGATGGCATATGAATGGTATATCATATCAAACTCAAAGACACAATAGATATGGTTTAAAGGACATATGTAAAACACAATATTATTCTAGAAAAAAATAAAAATAAATATATAGTTAGAAAAAGGAAAACAAATAATAAAGAATAGATGCCAAAAGAAAATATAGGACAATTGAATTAATTTAATAAATATATATCTCTAATTAGATCACTAGAAAGCAGAAAAAAATGACAATAATAAATAACCTAATAAACAAACAATCATTATTAGCATCGTGAGACGGAAGCATAGCAAGAATACTCATACAAAATGTTCATAAAAAATGTTTTAGATCCCATTCTGTATTAATTCCTGCAGGGGATAATTTATCCAAAGAATGGATCCAAAACATCTCCCTCTGGTTGAGGAGCTTTAATCTATCACCCCCTCTCATGGGCATGGACACCAGTTCTACAGCAGAAAAATGACAATTTGATAGACCTCCATAAGGACAGTCAGTAAAATGTTTTGAAACTGGTAACATTAAATCTTTTCTTTTAATGGAACGTATATGCTCCATGATTCTGTTTTTAACAGGGCGTATAGTGCGGCCCACGTACCCTTGGCCACAGCCACAGGTAAGAAAGTATATGACAAATTGTGAGTCACAATTAATAAAGGATGGGATCCTATAGTTCTTTTTAGAATAAATAGTCTTAATAGACTTAATTGGTTTCGCATAACAGAAAACGCAACATTTTCCACATTTAAAAAAACCTTTTATTTTAACAGATTTGTTAGACTTCTTAGAGTCAAACAAACTTGGAGAAAGATAGTCAGACAAGGATTTGGATTTCCTAAAAGTAATGGCTGGACCCTGATTAACTGAACTATGTAGGTCCTTACCAAGGGTGAGGGTACCCCAATGTTTATAAATGATAGAGCGAATCTGTTCAGCCTGGCGACTAAACTGGGTGACAAATAGAGGAGACGTCACTCTATCCAAATCATGTTTCTTCTTGAACTTCACAGACGAGTTCGATAACAAATCGATCCTGTTTGTATATTTGGCACACAGATATACTGCTTCAATATCAGTGTGATTATATTTTCTTTGAGCAAATCGAGTTTTTAATTCCTCTGCTTGATGCTCAAATAAATCGTCATTTGAACAAAGCCGTCTTAGTCGAAGGAATTGAGCCTTGGGTATACTTCGAATTAATGATTTAGAATGACTGCTGTCTGCTTCCAATAAAGTATTTCGTGAATGAGGCTTTTTAAAAATGTCCGTTTGAATAGTGCTAGTCGTGTCAATAAATAAAGTAATGTCTAAATAATTGATGTGATTCATGTGTTGTTCATAAGTAAATTTAAGATTTAAAGAATTAATATTAAGTGTATGAATAAAGGCATGGAGTGATAATAAATCCCCATCCCAAATCATAATCAAATCGTCAATAAACCGTTTTTTAGAAAATAATCTGATGACGAAAATAATTATCAGCACCGAAAATGTGTGTGGATTCCCAAAGACCCATAAACAAATTAGCATAAGAAGGGGCAAATGACGTCCCCATAGCAGTACCCCCTGTCTGAAGATAAAACTGTGCATCAAAAGAAAAATAATTGTGGGTGAGCAGAAACATAATAGAATCCAAGAGAAAGGCACGTAATGAAATGGACAATGTAGAAGCATCAAGAAAAAATTCCACTGCTCGAATCCCTTGCTCATGATCTATGATTGAGTATAGTGACATCACGTCCAATGTCACCCATCTAAAAGTCTTTTTCCAACTAACATTTTATATAGCGGATAAAAGATCCATAGAATCTCTCAGAAAAGAAGTCAAATTTCTAACCAGTAGCTGTAAAAAAACATCCATATAGCGTGATAACCCATCTCCCAAAGATCCAATACTGGCCACAATGGGCCACCCAGGAGGGCGGACCAGTGACTTATGGATCTTTGGGAGATGGTTTAAGATGGGCACAATAGGTGAGGCATTGTAGAGAAACTCATATTCCTTTGTATTAAGTACAAATAGGGCCTTTCCGTCTTCAAGAATCTCTTTCAAAAGGTGTAAAAACTCACATGTGGGATCATATGTAAATTTTGTATAAGATTCAGCATCCTCAAGTAATCTAAGTGCCTCTGCCTGATAATCTGAATAAGAGAGCACCACAATGGCCCCTCCCTTATCAGCCTTTTTGATTGTAATAGACCTATCTTCCCTGAGGGCAATCATCTCCCGGAAGTCAATATCTGACAGATTCATTTTATTTAAAGAGGGAACCCCCCGAGGTACAATACCCCTAGCCAATAACCTGAGATCCCTCTCAACCAGCTTCTCAAAGGTCTTAATATTATGATTGTTAATAATTTGAGGGCAAAAGGTTGATTTCTTCTTAAGACCTGAGTGTAATTGCCCAAAGAAGCTGAATGAGGAAGGGATCTCAGGCTCCAAATCCTGATGTTGTTCATCATAGAGATCTCTAAGATCTGATAAAGCACATTGTTCACGAAATGAATGCAAATCCAAATTCTCCATTGTAACATCAATACCATCAACATTCTCAGCTAGACCTCTATCAGTGGAATATAGTGGAACCTCTGTTGTCCCTTTTCTATTAAAATATTTTTTAAGAGACAATTTGCGAATGAATTTTTGGAGATCAATGATGGTATTGAATAAATTAAAATCTTGGTATGGGGCGAAATTTAAACCTCTATTTAGAACCGCAATCTGGTCATCTGTAAGAGTCTTATGCGAAATGTTGATAACATTATCCACAACTTCTCCTATGCATATTTCTTTCTTTTGCTCGATCCCCTGGATCCCCCTCCCGCTCCCCCCCTCCTCTTCTTTGATGATTTCCTTGTCCTCTTTCGTTTTTTGACTCCTTTTGACACAAGGAGTATGAGGGTTTATCTTCTTTCCGAGAGGGCATCATAACAGATTTTTGTGAAGAGTCGGTTTCAGGGGAAGTAGATCTAACTCGCCAATTATCATCATCATCATCACAAAAGGAAACGCCTAGTGAGCGACTCTCATAGTCAGAACCATCTGACTCAAAACTGGAAGCGTCTCCTTGGCGTTTTGGATGGATTTATTCGGGTTCTTGGAGTCACCTTGTTTTTTATTATTCTGATATTTAGAACCAGATTTTGGTTGTGGCTTTTGTGCGTTTGTAGTGTAGCGTTGCCATATATAAACTTGCTGCTTCCCATAGTCTATCTTGTCCCTAACAAACTTTTGTTGTTTCTTAATCATTAGAGACTTTTCCATAGCACCCACGTTGCTTAAAAGTGTTTGGTCATATTTAATGAAATTCTCCATTTTTCTGCAACCTTTCAATTTATCCTGTAGGACTTTCACATTGGCTCTCACTTTCTTTTTTTCATTTAGCTTATACTTAATGATCAATTCGATTAGCTTGAATGAGCAATGATCTAATATGGCTTTCCAGTCATTCTCAAAATCTTTATTAATAAAGCCAAAGGACGGTACCTTTTTCAAGCGTACGCCTCTCGGAATCCTTTTAACTCTAGCATAGTTCTCCAGAGTGGTAATGTCCCACCAATACCTAATGTCCTGTGATAACAGTTTTTCCAATTTAAGGAAGTGGGTAATTAAGTCAGCAGGCTCTTCACAGATGAAATTAGCACCGTCATCAAAAACTGACTCTGCCCTCCTCTGACGGTGAGTGTCGTCTCCACAATTAAAGGCATAGGTATCAGTAACCCCTTCCTCATCCTCCACTCCTACATAATCTTCCATAATAAAAAACACACAGGATAGGTATAGCACGAATACTCACTCCAGAGAAATCAAGAAAAAAATTGTTCCACAGAAAGAAAAAATGTGAATAAATAAATGCCACAAAAAATAATAAATAAATGATTAGAAAAAATAAAGATAGCACTCCAGTTCTCAAATCACCAATTGAGTGATAACATACATATTCACGGGGTATAAGCCTCTTCTTATAATGTCAATAATGAAAGTCTTAATTCCAGGCTGAGCATCCGTGGCCAAACCAGCAATATGCGAAGCAGAGGAAAAGACCTCCCAGCCCGACACTACAAGCCTGGTAGACAGCGTGTATCACGCGCTGGCTGTATTAACCCCCAGCACATCGGAGACCAACCATGTAGGAATAAGCACTGTAGCTGTGAGGAATCCTTTTTCACATTAAACGGGAAAACACTGGACACGATGGGCCCTTGGTCCCCCTAAGGGAACCGACAGACCCTCGCCTGAACCAGGTAACCCTTAGTGATGCAGGTAACAGCAAACAATCACTAGACGGTGTACTCACATCCAGAATCCAGGTGGGTTGAAGTCTCCGGTGCAGGCAGCGTGCATCCAGGGATAGCAGGAACAAGTAAGCAGGAAGAGAAAGACTTGGAGCACAACTATGAAAAAACGAGAACTGGAGGCTAATAGAAAAAATAACAAATTATTTATTGGGACATAACTAATTAAAAAGAGAAACCTCTAACGCGTTTCTCGCATGGTGCGCTTTATCAAAGAGTAGTTTCACTGGTCTTATTCACACTCATATGGTCTACACCCCTAAAAGCACCGCCCGCCTGTGTCCAGGTAAACACAAACCCCCAGGACACAAATTCCCTGTGAAATGAAACACAGGAAAGGGGCATAATGCTCAGAGGGAAGGGATCCACACAGAGTGAATAAACAGATAAAAAATTAATAAAAAAGACCAATCACATACAAAAGAAATATCAATAACACATATATATCAACTGTGCAAACATAAACATACACGTGTCCAAATCTATAGTGAATATTCAATGTATATTTAACCCATTAATTTGTTAATTTTGATATCATAAGATGGCATATGAATGGTATATCATATCAAACTCATAGACACAATAGATATGGTTTAAAGGACATATGTAAAACACAATATTATTCTAGAAAAAAATAAAAATAAATATATAGTTAGAAAAAGGAGAACAAATAATAAAGAATAGATGCCAGAAGAAAATATAGGACAATTGAATTAATTTAATAAATATATATCTCTAAGTAGATCACTAGAAAGCAGAAAAAAATGACAATAATAAATAACCTAATAAACAAACAATCATTATTAGCATCGTGAGATGGAAGCATAGCAAGAATACTCATACAAAATGTTCATAAAAAATGTTTTAGATCCCATTCTGTATTAATTCCTGCAGGGGATAATGTATCCAAAGAATGGCTGATAATACAGTAGTTTCACAAAAGAAGAAGTTGGTAATACAACAAAGTTTCAGGCTATGGGGATGGCAACCCAGTTGTCACAGTACAAATGAAGTGGTCAGGAAGTCATAGAGTACAGATCAAAGTGACTTGGTGACATGTTTATTTAAACAACAGAACAAAAGAATATAAAATCCTAAATCTCACAGAGCACTAACCAAACACATTACACTCCTGACTGGCCTGGCTAATCCCATTACCAGAACAAAACATAGAACACTAATCTGAAACAACACATATTTCTGTGAACACATGTAGATATATAGCACCTATATCTGGTAGCACAGCTCTCCACACTGCAGCCTGTCTCTGTTTGCTGCCTCCCTGCAGTGCTCACTGCTGAGTGCTGCATTTTAGGCTAAGGTCCCACTGGAGGCTGCTGCAAGTGCGCCTGGCGTTCTGGCATCGCGTGCACAGCGGAAAACCACCATCTGCGGTCTGTATGGTGCGATCGGTGGCATGCTTGTAGCTTAGCGTGCTTAGCAAAATGGCTTTATTGCCAGTATTCGCTCATCTCCGGCTGATAGCTGCACTAAATTGCTCAGTCTTCTGGTATGGAGTACCATAACCTCTGCATTTAGCCGCCAAGAGACCCTTTGCTGCAGCCGCTCCGGCAAAGTGAGAAAGAAAAGCGGATGAACAATAATAATACAACAGATTTTGGAGCATTTTCTATTAATATTTTTTCCTATTTAATTTAAATGAGAAGCTGTGTGTTTGTTCTTCTGCCATACCGCCATTATTTTTTTTATTATACTCTGACTGAAAAGCTTGAGAGAAACATGTTTTACGCTGAGTAATAGCTATTTTCCATTTAACATATTCCAGCTCAGGAGAAAAGCAAGACTCCGGCGATCTCCCCTCTTGCTTGACCCACAGCGCACCATGTGACGCGTCGCCGCAGGGGAACACAATCTTGTTGTATCCCCTGCTGGCTGATGCACCACAGCGCGAAGAGGGACAACAAGCAAGGAGACACCGGGCCTGCTAGAAAGGAGGTGAGGGACTAGTGAGAGGCGTGCGCGCCGCCGTCAGCAGCGGGGACCTAGCCTTAGAGATTGCTGATGTAGATTCACAGACATAGGCTGAGTCCCCAGTGCGTTCTGTGACACGCGTGCCCGGCGCGGGGGGGGGGAGGGGGCAGCGTGTTCACAGCGCTAACCACGATCTGCGGTCTCCAGGAGAGAGGGAAGCTTGCGACGGGAGGGGGCATGGTCGGGGATTTGCGGGGGCGTGGCCATTACGTCACGAGGCTGGTTCGCCCTCATTTGGTGAACCACCGGTGGGGGCGTGGCCACGCATCCGTCGCAAGGTTTGAACTCAATTTGATTGAGTTGTAAAAAACCTTGCAGTACGACGCGGCTGCACCTTCAGCGTGACGGTGTCTACTGGGCCCAGCCCCATTGAGGGGCGGTGCTTACACGCACAGCGCACACCGCGCCGTGCGCACAGGCTGTTACTGGGACCGCAGCCTTGCAGCTGATACTTCAAGATCAGTTTTCTTAGGGTACTAATGCACAGACTTTCCAGTCTGGGATGTAGGCTGCTTCACAGGGAACCTAAGGGCTATTATAATCACTGACGCTCCATATGGCATTACATTTGCTGCAGTATATGAACAAATTGATGTTATTTATATTGTCTAATTGATCAAATGTGCATCACAAAATAACACAGAGATAGAATGGATGTTACCAATGCTATATCTGCATGTTAATGAGCATGCAAATGAGGTATTACAGTAACATTAAATATTCAATTGTGATTCATCATGATTTGATTAGCCACAATAAAACATTCACTCATTCAAATGTAACAAATCATTAGGAGCTGCTTTAGGTAGCTGTTTGATGCAGCCCTATGTAAACCTGCAACAGCTCAGTCCTAATTTATGCTACAGTTAAGGCTGCGCTTATAGTGCAGGCGCCGGCGACGCGACATCATGGAAAAACAAATTCATTGCCGCCATCGCGTGCGCTTATAGTAAGCGTGGCGCGACGACGCAACGGATTGGTAGCGATCGCTGGAAGTCATCTCTATTTGATTTTCCAGCGACCGTCGCCGGCACTATAAGCGTAGCCTAAGTATGGAGCAATTTGAGTCTTGGCTAAAAGCGGAGGAGATGTTAAGAAATAGGGTCAAAGAGGAAGACAGGGGAATCTATCTCTGAGGTGTTGGACAGAAGGAGGGACAGAGCCACAGCCCATTGTGGTGGTGCATTAGCGAGTGAGGCATGTTACTGCCAAGGTTTTTAGGTCAAGCAATTCTATGACAGACCTCTCAGAGAAGGTATGGTGCACAGATACTGTACCAGTTGACCAAAACAATATACAGTAGTGACTCTATGAAGAGCTAAAAGGGGAATTGAATACCCGGACTGACAGGAATAATGCTATTCTTGTCTGGTGAAGCCGCTCTGCTCATTGCTTTTCTTTGCCTCAGTCTCTATTCAACCTATGCTGACTTATGTAGGGAAAATATTGCAACCCACATTATCGCGGTTTTTAAGCCAAGTACTTAAAATCGTGAAAGACATGCTAGTAACTACATTCCAATTCATAGTGAGAGCAAAAAATAAAAATAAAGTCACAACCCAATGTGACCTTAACTCTGCTGCCATTCGGGAGTAGGGGGGTCGCTGTGGGGGCTGCCGGAGTGGCGAGCGCATCGCCGAAACTCCGACGGGAGCTAATGATCAGGGCGCCGCCATCTTGCCTTTGCGCACGCATGCGCAGTATCTTCCCCTGGTGCGGCAGCCATTACAAGTTTTGCACATGTGCAGGGAGCATTGCGGTGGCCATTAGAGATAGCGCACGCGACGCCAATGTTAAGGGGGTTCCGCGGGGACTACAGCCCCCAGAAGGCCACAGGGAGGGGAGTCAGGTGGCCAGGCCTGGCCAATGAAGTGACAGGATTCTTCTGTGAGGCAGTTGATACATTTGGAACTCTGAGGCTTACTGGCAGTTTGAGCAGGGATGCAGCAAGGGGAGGTTGTACAGGTGCAGGGGTTTGTGACCCTCTGCACTAGACCAGAGATTCCCTAGGCCCCAGATAGACCGCAACTCATCCAAAGCTTGTGGCTGCTGTAGGGAAGGCCCTTCAGTTAGGGATCCTCCCCTTTAGTGGTAAACCAGCTTAGGGCCACAGTGGTTTCATTTGAACTATTGCAGCAGCAGTCTGGGACCAGACTGCCAGAGTGAGCGAGCATCATTGTGGAAGTCACTCCAAAGGGATACATCCCATCCAGCGGAGGATATCGTTGGATCGGCAGATCCCGTGTTTCTCGTTGTTAGCATGCCCGGGTGTGGACACACTCGGCAGGTACCGTTCGCCAAATGTGCACCAACACCGGTATAATAAGGCGCTGATCACGCCTAGAGGGGTGGGCATCTTTTGAGGACACATATTGGGTGAAGTGACCAAGGGACACCTCTGGTACGGTGGACACGGTGTGGGGATACACGGTGGTGGGACAACGCTCTGCATGGCGAGATTTAGCTGTTACCATTAGTATTGCTATTGCCTGTATGTGGTTTATGGTAATTGCTCACAGTAAATGTTATTATTGTTATTCTTTTAACCTGTGGACTGTTATTAATAGTTCCTGCTCGGGGTTATCCCATCCAATTGGGATACCGTGCAGGTGGAGGTGCTGCCACTCAGTATATTCGTTACCCCAGGCTCCCAGTAGCGGAGGCTCAGATCCCTGTGTGCCGACAGGTACCGCCAGCACTAGTAGACACTTCACATTAGAGGGAAAGAGGGCTACACCAAATAAATGCAAAAAATATAGTTTCATGTTTATTGAAGTGACAGATGTTCTGGACTCTAGAAGCTCTTCCCCAAGGCAAGTAAGTTACTGTAGACCAAGACCACAAATAATTATACATATTAAAGTAGCGATTACGCCAAAGAAAATTGAGCTTGGTGGCATCAGCGGTGGATTCTGCATAGAATGATTGCTATACCATTGTGACAAAACAGCCAGCAGTGCTTCAAAAAAGAAAGGTGAAGCCCTCTCCTGCTGTTCGTTCAGTTAGGGTTACTGGGGGTAATGATAGGGTTAATGTTGGGCACCAGGGTTTTTCACATTTATTTTTATATATATTTCCAATGTTTGTATGTGCTAGCTTTAAACACATGTGAAAGGAGTGATACGGTTCTGGTCAGGAGATTGTAGAAACTCAAGGGCTAACCTGGAATTTCCGTGAAAATTGACTCTTAATCATTGTAAGCATTGAAATTATCAGGCATTGTATGCTTGGGGAGGGGAGCTTGTATGGGCAGCTAGCCTCTAGTTATGTATGTCTTTTGGGTGTGTTACCAATATATTTATTCTTTGTCCTTTGTTGGGGATTTGAGGAGGGTTAAGGGATATCTGTGAGGCTTGTATTTTATTTGTGTTGTTGAACTAGCAATGAATGGCTGTGTGATAGAAACATGATAACATGATAAGTCAGAGGGTTGGTCTTTGTGCAGTTAGTTGGGGTGAGACGATCTTCCCTGCTCGGCAAAATATTTACTCCAAAGCTTAAGCATTGTCTAACTCAAATAGCTCAAGAGCCAGGCTGGACTTCGCCCCTGGCTACACCTGGTGTTCTCATTTTGTGAATGTTAGGTCCAGCTAATATAAACAGGCAAAACTGATGCAAAAGAGAGAAGGGAGCTGGTGATAGAGGGGGCAGGGACCTGTGTGCTAGCCTCAGTGAGGAGTTCAGCAGAGGCTCCTCGCCACGTGGACTTAGTAGTTTGTGTGTGCAGCGTTGGCGGGAGCCGGTTTGGAGACTGGATCATCGGGGTGAGTTTCATTGGAAAGAGACTTCCAGGGAATCAGACCAGACTAGGTCTGATTCCCTGACATTTCCTAAAGACCTTGGCATTAATCTGGGTGTGAGAGGATAGTATTTGTGTTGGGTCAATGAGTGTCCCTCATGAGTGCCTCTCTGTTATATTGTGTTTGCTGTGCATTTTGTGTCTCCCACATGTTATCTTGTGCAAACTAGAGTGTTTAGTTTTGCTCTATGGTTCAATACATACTGTAGACCATTACCTGCCCTTCGGTATTGATCTTCCCACATTTCTCTGACCAAATCCAGGATGCCCGTCAAAAAAAAGCCTGTGGACAACTGGAAGACCTCCCGGTGGTGGAAGAAGTTTATCTCAATGCTGTGCATCAGAAAATATAAACTTCCCCATCATACTCTTAAGAGTTTTATTAAAGCCCTTCACTAGCCCATCCGGTTGGCGATGATAGACCAAGGTTCGTAACCACTTCACTTTTTTTTTTCTTCAAAATTACATTTATTTATGTAAATTTTTTATAACTCATATTTTATTTAGAATGTATCATCAAACAACATTGTATACATTGGCCTGCATATAAAGCCACATAGTTATGCCATCAATCATATACTGTATGTAACAAAAAATAAATAAGAAAACAAAAAAGAGGGATTGGAACTGTGTTAGGAGAATAAAATGGGGGAGGTGGAGGGAGTGGGGTCTGTCCTCCTATCAATCCTCTCACTTGTCTTCTTCTACTCTTAGATTATTCCTTGCTGCCTCTCTAGGCAGTTCCTCCCACGTGGCCTGTAACTCTGCTACCCAAATCTACATCCCTCTTATAAGGCTCAATACAGTAGATCTATTTCCCATCTCCTGTGAGTCAGCAGAGAACGTGTTTCTGTTACTATCATAGCAAAATTGAAGTACCATTTATTTTATTTATAAAATGTTTTACCAGGAAGTAATACATTGAGAGTTACCTCTCGTTTTCAAGTATGTCCTGGACATAGAGTTAAGATGACAAATAATACATGGTTACAAATACAGTTACATAAGTGAACAGGTTATACATTATATAGAAGACATTGCATGCACAGTTAAAGATAATATAAATTATAGGCATATGTAACAGTTACAGACCAGATTAAAATGTGTGACAGCCTTAGTTTTGAAAGAACTTAAACTGGTGGTGGATGTGAGAGTCTCCGGTAGGTTGATCCAGTTTTGGGGTGCACGGTAAGAGAAGGAGGAGCGGCCGGATACTTTGTTGAGCCTTGGGACCATGAACAGTCTTTTGGAGTCAGATCTCAGATGATAAGTGCTGCATGTAGTAGGGGTAAGAAGCTTGTTCAGATAGATGGGTAGTTTGCCCAGAAAGTATTTGAAGGCAAAACAGGAAAGATGAAATTTGCGCCTAGACTCAAGTGCTGACCAATCTAGTTCTTTGAGCATTTCACAGTGATGTGTGTTGTAGTTGCATTGGAGAACAAAACGGCATAATGAATTGTAGAGTGTGTCAAGTTTGCTAAGGTGGGTTTGGGGTGCTGAGCCTTATACTATGTCTCCTTAGTCAATAATAGGCATTAGCATCTACTGTGCGATACACTTTCTGACCAGCAGACTTAGGGAGGATTTGTACACCTAGCTTGGCATAGGTTTTGAATATCAGGGTATATATGTGCATCCCGAATGTTAAGTGGGAGTCAAACCATATGCCCAGGTATTTAAAACTAGTAATAGGAGTTAGGGTGGTGTTAGCGTTGTTTCTGATCTGGAGCTCAGTCACAGGAAGCTTTAAAAATGTAGTTTTGGTCCCAAATACCATTGTTACAGTCTTGTCAGTGTTTAAAAACAATTTGTTTTGGGAAATCCAGTCCTGGGATGTCAGTTTGTACTAGCCATCGTATCCAGACTTTTAGAAATTTAGCACCAGAATCATTAACCAAACTCGTTAATTTTTCCATCTGGTATACGTACCAAATTATCTTTCTAATTGAAGCAACAGTTGGGATTTAATTCTGTTTCCATAGAGCTGCGATCTCGCATCTGTCTCTGTTGCGAAATGCGCCACTAATTTGCTTTGTATTCTGGAAAGCCCCTCCACAGGCCTGTTCAGGAGGAACATCCAAGGGTCCAGTGGAATTGTGAGGCCCAATATCCTCTTTAGCTAATCTCTGATTTGCTCCCAGATGGGCAGCACCCGAGGGCAAGACCACAATATATGTAAGAGATCCGCCTCCCCTCGACATTGTTTTGGACACAACGGGGAGTAGCCTGGTATAAATTTAGATAATTTCATAGGAGTATGGTACCACCTCTTTAAAACTTTATAAGCGTTCTCCCTTAACGTCGTACAGATTGAGCTTTTAGCTGCGCCCATGAATATCTCCGCTCAGTCCTCCTCTTCTAATGTTTCACCTACACCCTGTTCCCATTGTGCTTCATAGCTTAATTTCCTAGAGTAGGCAGCCCCCGAACAGACTACCTCTCTGTATAGCCTAGCTATAAGTCCCTTAGTTTCTGTTTTTAATATACAGAGTTTTTCAAAGTTTGTTAATTGGGGACGGGGCGAAAATGTATTATAAAATGCTCTGATCTGGAGGTATCTAAAGAATTCAGTATACGGGATGTCTTTTTCAGACTTAATTTGTTCAAATGTTTTGATACTGTTTCAACCCTCCAGGTCTTTGAGTCGCACAAGACCCTTCTGTTTCTAATTTTGAAAATCCCTGCTGTTCATACCTGGAGCGAAGTATATATTTTCCAAATATTGGGATAATTTGTGTATTTTTTGCTGTCAGGGTGCACTGAAAGTTAGTGGCCTCCCAGATTGTAAGTGAGTTCGTCATTGAGGGCAGCAGCTCTTTGGCGGATTTATACATCCTTTTTGGGGTCCAAATTAGGTTGTGCAATTCCAATGGTCTACATACCTCTTTCTCCAATGACAGCAATCTTTAAGGCTCGGATCAGTGTGCCATTGTATAATTTGACATAATTGGTCCGCTTTATACTAGGACAACAAGCAAGGTCCCGCTAGCTCCCACACTAATGTTGGCCTTTTTAAGATAATTCCCTTAATTCTTGGTCTTTTATATCCCCATATGAATTTGGTTATTAACGACTGAAGAGAGACTAGATCTTTAGTTCTTAATGGTTTGGAAGAGTCTGAAATGGATATAAAATGTGAGGGAGGAGGTTCATTTTGATACAATATACTCTACCCATCCATGAGATTCTATATGTAGACCATCTTCTAATATCCTCTCTCAGCCTTTGTATTATTTCAAGGAAATTTGCCCAGTAGAGGGATTTTAAATCTCTTGTGATCTATACCCCAAGATATTTAATCGACTCAGGTTGCCAATTGAAATTAAAGTTAATGGTTATCAATTTAACCATTTCTTTTGGAAGGTTGATAGTTTACGCTTCCGATTTTGTTTGGTTAATTTTGAACCCTGAGACCCTGTTAAATTTGTCCATGAGATTGAATAAATTGGGTGGAGAGGTTAGGGGTCTGGATATTGTGAGGAATATATCGTCGGCATATAACGCTACATTATGCAATTGCTCTCCTAGTTGGATACCTGCAATGTCTGGGTTGGACTGAATGTGTTCTGCCAAAGGTTCCAAACTCAGGGCAAATAATAGAGGTGACAGAGGGCATCCCTGTCTAGTTCCACTCTTAATTGCAAATACACTACCGACACGATTTATTCGAGCAGGGCTAGTTCCGCAAGCCGGGGGATGCCCCGGCTTGCTAGCCCCACTCCCTCGGCGTGCCACGCGTCACCGATGCGCGGTCACGCGTCATCGGGTGCCAGCGCCCCCTGCACGCGCGTCCAGGGCTCCCCGAGGGAGCTCTGGTGTCCCGCGATGTGGGGGGCGGCGGCAGGGGGTTCCGGGGGACCCGGCGGACCCGGCAGTGGGAGGGAGAGCGCCCCGATCGGAGGGCGCTCTTCCGCTGCTTCGGCGCGCGCCCGGCATCCTCCGGCGCGCGCCAGGTTACTGCTGCGGCCGAGAACGGGCAAATGCTTGAATAAACTCGGCCGCAGCAGTAGCACCGATGGGAACCCTTGATGAATGACTTTTGCTGCCGGATTCCCATACAGTGCCATAATTGCTTTTAATATTCTACCCCCGAAACCAAACGCTCCAAGCGTGGCCCTCAGATATGGCAGGTCCATCCTGTCGAAGGCCTTTTCAGCATCTAGGCTTAACGCCATCACCCAAATCATTTGAGAGTTAGATATTTCAATTAGATCAATAATACGTCTAGTGTTGTCGGCCGCTTGAACTGCATTAATTTCAGCTCCGGACCTGTATGGGGTGCCGGTATCTCCCTGCATTGTTTAAATCTCCAGCGCCACATGACCGGGACATTTAAATGCACAGGAGATACCATCACCCCATACCGGGGCTTGTAACTTGAGAAGCAGGGGGTCCCCGATGCTGAAATTAATGTGGCTCTGTTCCGGAGACACACTGCTAATAAACTCTGTTATTAAAATTTAAATAAAGACAGGGTGATCGCCTTTAAGAGCTGTGCAGGAAGAGGCAAATCTCTATGTAAAGCTCTTACAGACAGTGGGAAGATCGCAGCAGTAGAACATAGAAAAAGGCTGAGATACTGATGGGGCGGCCGTTATTCAAATGGATCTCGAATCAGTTATCATGTTGACCGCTGTATTGCATTCGGTATTTTCTCGTTTTGACCACTATTCATGCCGCATTCACGCAATCCGGCCCCGGGCAGCCACACGCGGTTGATTTGTTTAATTTAATGGTTTATTGTTTCTTTGGATGCAATTCTTCACATATCCGCCATGTGGCAGAAGTTAATGAATTATAATTTGGTTGCTATTCTTTGCGTATCCGCCAGGTGGCAGAAATTAATGCATTTAATGAATTGTATTGAATTGCAAGGTGCATGGTACAGTGCTTCAATATACAGTACTTTGTTACAATGTAAGGGTGCAGGTGTTTAAAACAGATAGCACCCACGTCTATACTGGTACATACTTACAGTGGCCCATTGTGAATTGACCTTGATTTTTCGAAGACGTTATCAAATTAGGCGTTCTTAATAAAAAGCATTAAATACTCAATGTGTGCCTTTTTCTTTCTCCGCACAATTGCTGAGCTGAGTGGACATTATGGCTACATCACAGGCATATAAAAAACCTGACTGTAGTTATGCATTTTTAATATATTCTGCAATAAATGCTGCAGCAGATAAAATGGCGACTGTATCTGAAATATATGAATATTTAATTTCGAAATACGATTTTTACAAGTTTTCACCAGACGTTCATGGGTGGAAGCGTGCGATAAAAAAAACCTTAAGTAACGATCAGTGTTTTTTTTCGCATTGCCCCTCCTGCCGGAGAGATTTGCAGGTATTGGGGCGTCATGCCAGAATTTCACAGTATGTTTGATCATGGCAATTTCAAAAGAAGAAAAGTGGGTTTTAACCCATATAAGAATCGTCAATCCCAATCCAGCAATGTGCTGGCACCAGCACCGGCCGGTCTGACCGTCAGTGATAACCTGGTGAACGGCAATCCTTTGTACCTGTCCCCGCCTGAATACCTGGAAAATTTCCAGCCTGAGCATGATTTCGCGTACAGGTACCAGCAAGCTTGCATTTACCAGTACCAAAATGATGTCCCGCTTCATCAGCTGTCAACTACAAGTGTATCAGGTCAGCTGTCACCTGTCAACTATAATGCAGACTTAAGGAGTCACAGTGAGTCATCACCTCCCGTTTGGCAAAGTTTATAATGAAGGTAAATATATAAAGTACAGTAATGTACTACACTGTACTGTACAGTACATGACAGTATTACTGTAAGTTTAGAGCTGCAGTTCAAGCTTGCGTGTGTCAAAACGAAATTATTTTTTAAACAATACTGTATGTACTTTACAGTGCATCAATAAAATACTGTAAAGGGGATAATACAGTACTGTATGCGAGTTGAGGGGATGTTTCTCTGTTGAATGCACTTTGAAGAATGATTTGATTGGCCGTCGAAGTACGTGACGCTGCAGCTTAAAAATGTAGGGAGAGGTTGGGGCTGAAGAGTCAGAGCCAATCAGAAGTTTGTTCTCATCTTACAGACACAGATGTAGGATATTGCTTGACCGGCTGCTTTAATTCCCAATGACACGACGACGCATGCGCAATACCGGTAATAATAGCATATTTGTTTGTTTTTCCCCAAAAAAGAAACTTTGACATCAAGCGGAAAAAGACAAAAGAAGGGATTTGGATGGACCTCCAATATCGCTTTTTTTAAAAGTTGCTTGCACATTGTTTGACAAGTAGGCAAACATTTAGTGACAGTGCCATTTTTATTGATAGAACAATAGTGAGCTTTATAGAAAACCTTATACTGTACAGTATGCTGCTTTTTTAATCTTCAAATCTTTTTTTTACATATTCACAACTTTTCTTATAAACACCAAAAATAAAAATGTATATCTTTTATTCTATATAGTCTGTATTATTTATTATTCAATGCTTTAAACTTTTGCAACAGTACTACTGTTTTTCTTTTACTGGTATGCGCATGCGTGCACTGTACTGTGCTGTATGTCTCATTTTGACATTTTTTTTTAATAACAGGTATGAGAAATGCCCTTGCATTACATTACAGTATGTGAAGTGTAATGCTTTGTTGAACTGTTAATAAGAACTTCAGGTTTTTTAACTCAGGTTTTACAAATATATATTTTTGTGGGTTATCGCCATGGGCTTGCATAGCAATTATGGATATTATGAGATTCAAACAGTACTGTTGCTTTTTAATTCCACACTAGTCATGTACGTTCTTTCTGAGGTGGGTGGCATACTGTAGTACTGTGATTTTTATTTGGGGGTGTGGGGATCAAAACATTATGATGACCTGTTGAGAATATGTCTTTGAACTACAGCTTTGAACTTCATACAGCTCGCACCCCCTCCTCCCCCCTGCACACACACACAAGGCTCAAGGATTTCAACTTCTTATGAACACCTCTGACAAACCATGCCACGCATGCGCAAGTGCGATAAGCTAAGCCCTTCTAACTTGCCTTTTCTTCAACACAACACTCCCCCCCCCCACTAGTAATAAGATTAACAAATTGTGTGAGATACAGGCCTTGCTAAGCAAGCCCTTCTAAAACTGCTATTGTTCTGTAACAAAACAAGTCAACTTGTAGTTCAAAGCTTATCAACAACACAACAACAGAGCCCTCCAACAGAGCCATTCACGTAAATGTACTGTTGCGTGATTATAATGAGCTGGGCAGAAGACATGTTGGATAATCCTTAATGCAGGAAAATAGTATTTTTCTATAGAATTTTATTGCATTATTAACAAAATAGATTGATTAAACAAAAAAATATAATTATTTTTATAAAACATTTTTTGTTTTTCTATATATTTTTCCCAAACTAATGTGAAGTGCAATGCTTTGTTTGTTGAACTGTTCATAAGAATTTCAGGTCTGCAAGAGGGGGTCGGTTTAAAAAATAGATTTTATTTTTTAATGCATAATACAGTACAAAAATACAGTACAGTAACTCTTGTCTTTCTCTTTGTTATGGCATTGCAAGATGGGGGGGGAGATCAGGGAGAGAGGGGGCTGCAGATCTGAAAATATAGTATTTCAATAGATTTTTTTTAAAACAAATTTTTTGGGGGGCAAAAACTAATTTCTATACAGTAACTAATGAGAGAGGGTGGGAGAGGGGGGATTGTGTAAGATACAGGCTGGTTTGTACATGAACACCGTACTATTATCTTACACATGCCCCGCCTCCCACTTAATTTTTTCATTGCGGCAGTTCTGAAAATGAAAAGGAACAATAAATGCAGACATGGTTAGTTTGAGAGCCATACAGTACTTGAGTGCCTCTACGCTGCTGCTCTCCTGTCAACCCCCTGCCGACCTGCTCCACAACCCATCCTCGATGCTGCTGCTCTCCTGTCAACCCCCTGCCAACCTGCTCCACAACCCATCATTGAGGCTGCTCTCCTGTCAACCCCCTGCTGACCTGCTCCACAACCCATCATTGAGGCTGTTCTCCTGCCAACTCCCTGGTCACCAGCTCCACCAACCATCCTCGATACTGTTCTCCTGGCCACCCCTTGGTCACCTCCTCCACCACCGACATACGCAGATGTCTACAGCACGGATCAAAAGGTTGATCTTCTTTTGGAGACCATGTTGAGTATGGATATGCGCATGGAGAAAATGGAAAGGAACATGGAGAAGATAGAAAGGAAGGTTGTGGGGATGTATTCTTTCCTGTGAGTTCCTGTCCCTGTCCCTGTCCCTGTACCAGTATGTCCGACGCAGGAGCAGGAGGGTGACCTGCATGATGTGACCTTCACGCTTCCCTCACCACTGTTTTGTTACAGTACAATATCAGTTTTAGAAGGGCTTTCTTAGCTCAGCCTGTATCTCACACAACATATTAATCTTATTACTAGTGGGGGGGGAGTGTTGTGTTGAAGAAAAGGCAAGTTAAAAGGGCTTAGCTTATCGCACTTGCGCATGCGTGGCATGGTTTGTAAGAGGTGTTGATAAGAAGTTGAAATCCTTGAGTCTTGTGTGTGTGCGGGGGGGGGGGGAGGGGGTGCGAGCTGTATGAAGGATTACCTGTACGGTAGTTCAAAGACATATTCTCAACAGGTCATCATAATGTTTTGATCCCCACACCCCCAAATAAAAATCACAGTACTACAGTATGCCACCCACCTCAGAAAAAACGTACATGACTACTGTGGAATTAAAAAGCAACAGTACTGTTTGATTCTCATAATATCCATAATTGCTATGCAAGCCCATGTCGAGAAAAGAAAAATAAATACTGTAACAAAAAAAAACTTGAACTTCTACTGGGAAGTCATACAGTATAAGCATGCGCAGGAATGTACTGTAAGGCCATGCTCGGGAAGATTCAAGCCAGAAAGCCATCCATTACAAATGAATGGTGTGGGAGAGGTGTACTGTAGATAAGAAATTGAAATCCTTGAGCCTTGTGTGTGCGGGGGCGAGAGGTGATGATTATCAATTCAAATAAATATTTTCTAAAGGTCATCATAATGTTTAATGCGCAGAAATGTGATACTGTGACACGCCTATGCATTTCACGCTACTCTGCGTACTGTACAGTAGAGTATACTGCACAGTACAGTACACACGCTGCTCTGTGTATAATACAGACATTGAATTGCTATTGGATTTTTATGACAACAACTCGCGATTGCCCACTTGAGTTTCTCGACGGTATTGCAGACAACACTAAAATGCCCTTTTCTGACCCGGACAAAACAATAAACAAGCTGCGTGTTTAAGTCGGCACGATTCAAATAAATTGAGCGTCATCGCATGGGTTTTCCGATTTACTCACCACGTTAAATGTTCGAATAACGGCCGTCCCATCAGTAAGGTCACAGCTATCCCGAGCGGTATTGGCATTTTCCTACCTCACGGTTTGTGACTTGCGATAGTTCTTCTTAATTCTTTGTGAATACCGTGATGAGACAAATATCAGACCGTGAGGTAGGGTCAGCAGGGATTTTATCGAAGCTATTAGAATGAGCCCCTTAGTCTTTCTTTCAAATCAGTGAAGGGAACTTCACTTCTAATAGTGGAGAATTACTCCCTTACTTATTTTTATGAGGAGAGGCTGCTCCTCTCCTTGAGTGGAAGCAGAAAATTGCCACCCTGTCCCTTTGTGTTCTATATCATTATAATGTGGACACTCAGGAAGGATCTAATTTTGTCCACCACCTCTCATTTCTTTTAATTCTCCAATCAATGGGGCCTATGCTAGTAGCCTCGATAACCAACTTACAGTATCAAGGCTTTTGAGCTGTTCTCACAAGGTAGCTATTTAGAAAGCCTCAATAAGTTGATTCAATTGTGCGGCGAAAGCATTTTATCTCGATTTCTGGTTCCTGGCCAAACATGTCGTTGCCGACGAGAAGCTCCAAATCGCAATTTTTATCAAATTGTGCAATTCTAGTAGCCTCGATAATCTTATCGAAGCTATGGAATTATGATTTGATCAAAGATTCTTCTCGCCAATAAAAGCTGGCGTGAAGCTGGTGAGAACGGTTGCGAGAGAGGGACTTAGAAAAAAACTAATTTTTCCTGCATCGGATTGATGCTGGGGGTCTCCGGAGTTGATACACATTAATATCAGCATCGGAAACCCCCGGTATCAATCCGATGCAATAAAAATGCATTTACAGTAAGCTTCATTACCTTAACGGCTAACCGCTAAGGCAAGGAATGGGTTAAATACCAGTGCCATGTTTATTGTGGGTAGCGGAGGTGAGTGAAGGTGGTATTTGACCCATAGTGGGTGTTTAGGCCTTGCGGGGGGTTGCGTAAGGAGTTAACTCCTTCATTACCTTAGTGGTTAATACCGCTAAGGTAATGAAGGGGTTAACCTCTCCCGCTACCCACCCAGTAGATATAAACACCCACCACGGGCCATATACCCCCTTCACGCATCCCGCTTCCCCCAAAAAACATTTAAAAAAAACAACAACCCTAATAGCCACCTCCTCTACCCCCAACAACACCCCCAACACATACAGTACAGTAATGGGCAAATTACTATTATCCACATATCAATAAAAGTGCCTTTGCCCATTCAAAATAAAACAATATACAGCAGCATAAAATAAATAAAAATTCTACTTACCCCTGCCAGGGTGAAGGGCATCCTCATCACCATGCTCTGCGTCCATGTCCTCCATTGGCAGGAACACAATAATAAATAATACAATCTAATGGGCCCTAAACCCTTTATCACCTTAGCGGTTAGTAACTGCTATAGTAATAAAGGGGTTAACCCACCCTGCACCGCTACCCACCCGGGAGGCCTAACCACCCACCCCAGACCCACTATACCCACCCTGTACTCATTGATTGACATAGTAGTACATAATACCCATATAATATGGGCATGATAAGCCACTATAGCAGTTAATGGGCAACATAAAAAAAAATCAAAGAAAGTTCCTTGTATCTGTAAATCATGTGTTTCCTCTTATCCAATATCAAATGAGATACTGTATATGAAAACATTGCAAAATAACAATAAGCTTTAAATACAGGTACAGATTAAACTAAAACATTTTCACAGGTAGTGTTAGGACCAGCATACTGGTCATGTCGTGATGTGGCTGCAGGCATATAACCCTTTGGCCAAAGGGTTTAACTAAATGACCCTTACTCGTGAGAACACAAACATTGAAGTATCTAGCTATATATTTTGCCACATTGGATGTAACATTGGGTATTTTTGTCTTTTGTTGTATACATTTGGCCACACTCAGTGTCATTCCTTTTGACAGAAATATATATATTATGTGGTGGGTTCTGGGGTTAGAGCTTGCAGGGACTGTGTGTCCATTAAACTCAAACATACTATGGATGGAGAATGTAGCATTCTTGATTGGTTGATGGTATTGTTGGTTCATTAATTCTTTATGTTGTAACGTATCTACTCTAAAAACAGATTCATATAGTAAATCCTAGCTATTAATCCATAGCTTGTTAACATGAAACAATAATACAATTAAACAATCTTTGGAAAAGTCTGGGCACAAAGCCTATACTCTTATCTGGGCCTAGGACAGACTTCATGTTGTACCCAAAATGTACTATAAACAATTCACTTGTTCTAACTTTTCTACAAATCAATTATTTCCCTTAAATGGTTTTTTTTTTTTTTTTAATTCCACATTCTTTATCAGCTGAGTCTGAATAGAGTCTGGGGAAACAAAATTAATTCTAACAGATAACATGGATGCTGAATCACTTGAATTCCATTTACATATATTACCTGTTTTATCCTCCCTTATAATGAACCCAATGTTTATTTGCTCCCACTGTGGTGTTTGTGTGCAGTCAGCGGGAGCAGTTTGGATGCTTGATCATGGGGGTGAGACTCATAGGAGAGATACCTCCAGGGAAAAATTCTAGCACTGTGTGGAGGAGATCAGCAGCCCTTCATCATTCATAGCAACTCTGCTTGGAGAGCCCAGATTTGGCGGCCTCCAATTACTGTAGGTAGCTTGAAGGCAGCCAGTCACTTTCCAGTACTTTGTTCTGTTGGTTGTGTGTACTGTTAATCCTCCATTTGAGCAACTTACTAATGTATGTATGTCTTTATTTGTATAGCGCCATAAAATGTACATAGCGCTTCACAGTAGTAATACATGTCATATAAATAACAAATATAAATAACAGATCATGGGAATAAGTGCTTCAGACATACTGTAAAAGTAACATTAAGGAAGGAGTCCCTGCTCCGAGGAGCTTACAATCTAATTGGTAGGTAGGGAGAACGTACAGAGACAGTAGGAGGGAATACTAGTAAGTGCGTCTGCAGGGGGCCAAGCTTTGTGTCATGTGTCCATGATTATCCAGTGCTACTCATATGCTTCTTTAAGCAGATGTGTCTTAAGGTGGGTCTTAAAGGTGGATAGCGAGGGGGCTAGTCGGGTATTGAGGGGAAGGGCATTCCAGAGGTGTGGGGCAGAAAGTGAGAAAGGTTTAAGGTGGGAGAGAGCTTTAGATACAAAGGGGGTAGAAAGAAGACATCCTTGAGAAGAACGCAAGAGTCGTGATGGTGCATAGCGAGAAATTAGGGCTGAGATGTAATGAGGGGCAGAAGAATGTAAAGCTTTAAAAGTGAGCAGTAGAATTGAGTGTGAGATACGCGATTTAATCGGAAGCCAGGAGAGGGATTTCAGCAGGGGAGACGCTGAGACAGATTTAGGAAAGAGTAGAGTGATTCTGGCAGCAGTGTTTAGGATAGATTGTAGGGGAGACAGGTGAAAGGTAGGAAGGCCGGACAGCAGGAGGTTGCAGTAATCGAGACGTGAGAGAATGAGGGCCTGAGTCAGAGTTTTAGCAGTTGAATAACAGAGGAAAGGGCGTATCTTTGTGATATTGCGGAGGAAAAAGCGACAAGTTTTAGAAACGTTTTGAATATGAGAGGAGAATGAGAGAGAGGAATCAAGTGTGACCCCTAGGCAGCGTGCTTGGGCTACTGGGTGAATGATCATATTTCCAATAGCAATGTGGAAGGATGTAGTAGGGCCAGGTTTGGGAGGTAGTATAAGGAGCTCTGTTTTTGCCATGTTAAGTTTCAGTCGGCGGATGGCCATCCAGGATGATATTCCAGAGAGGCATTCAGAAACTTTGGTCTGTATAGCAGGTGTAAGGTCAGGGGTTGAAAGGTAAATTTGTGTGTCGTCAGCATAGAGGTGATATTTAAACCCAAAAGATGTGATTAGGTCACCTAGAGAGAGTGTGTAGAGAGAAAAGAGAAGGGGTCCCAGGACAGAGCCCTGGGGTACCCCCACAGAGAGATCAATAGAGGAGGAGGAGGTGTTATCAAAAGAGACACTGAAGGTACGATGGGAGAGGTAAGAGGAGATCCAGGATAAAGCTTTATTCCGAATACCAAGAGTATGGAGAATGTGAAGGAGAAGAGGGTGGTCCACGGTGTCGAATGCTGCAGAGAGGTCGAGTAATATGAGCAGAGTGTAATGACCTCTGTCTTTGGCAGCGTGGAGGTCGTCAGTTATTTTAGTGAGGGCTGTTTCAGTAGAGTGAGCAGTGCGGAAGCCAGATTGTAGAGGGTCAGGTACAGAATAGGTGTTGAGAAAGTGTAGCAATCGAGAGAATACAAGACGTTCAAGGAGTTTGGAGGCAAAAGGCAGGAGGGAGACAGGTCGATAGTTAGAAGGACAGGTAGGGTCAAGCTTGCTGTTTTTGAGTAATGGTATAACGGTTGCATGCTTGAAGGCTGAAGGAAAGGTACCAGAGTAGAGGGAAGAGTTAAAGATCTGTGTGAGCATAGGGATTATAGAAGGAGCAAGAGGTTTTAGGAGATGGGAGGGAATGGGATCAAGAGAGCAAGTGGTAGAGGGAGAAGAGGAGATCAGCAGTGATACATCCTCCTCCGAGATAGCAGAAAAAGAGTCAAGAAAGACAGGAGGAGATTTGGGAAGCATTGTGGGATGGGAGGAGGCAACAGATGGGATGTTCTGCCGTATGGACTCCACCTTTTTCTTAAAAAAGTTAGCAAAGTCCTGAGGTGAGATGGAGGAAGAAGAGGAGGCAGTTGAGGGTGGTCTGAGTAGAGAGTCAAAGACAGAAAAGAGACGGCATGGGTTAGACTTGTGTGTGTTGATTAGTGATGAAGAGTAGGTTTGTTTAGCCTGAAAGAGGGCAGAGTTGAAACAGGATAGCATAAATTTGTAGTGAATGAAGTCTGCGAGCGTATGAGATTTCCTCCAGAGGCGTTCAGAGGAACGAGTGGAGGAACGCAGCATGCGTGTGTGGGAGTTTAGCCAGGGTCTGAGGTTAGAAGGGCGAGGACGGCAGAGAGAAAGTGGGGCATGAAGATCAAGAGAGGAAGATAAGGCAGAGTTGTAGTTCCTGACCAGGTTGTCAGGGTCTGAAGCAGAGCTGAGAGAGGAGATGGAGGAGCGTAAAGTGGAATCAAGAGCTGGTAGGTTAATAGAGCGCAGGTTTCTGCAAAAACGAGGGCGAGATGGAGATGGAGAGAGAGAAAATGAGATGAGGTGATGGTCGGAGAGAGGAAAAGGGGAAATGGAGAAGTCGGAGAGAGAGAAGTTTTTAGTGAAAACCAGGTCTAAGTAGTGGCCATCCTTGTGGGTGCTGGCTGCAGTCCACTGTTGAAGGCCAAAAGAAGAGGTTAGAGAAAGAAAGCGGGATGCCCAAGGGAGAGAGGGGTCATCAATGTGGCAATTGAAGTCCCCAAGGAGAAGAACAGGGGAGTCTGAGGAGAGAAAGAAAGAGAGCCAGGATTCAAAGTGAGAGAGAAAGGCAGAAGGGGGATGAGTAGAGGAAGGTGGGCGATAGATGACCGCCACATGGACCGGGAGAGGAGAGAAGATCTGGACTGTGTGAGTCTCGAAGGAGGGAAAAGCAAGAGAGGGGGGAATAGAAACTGTTCTGTAACGGCAGAGAGAGGAGAGCAGGAGCCCCACGCCTCCACCCCTGCCACCAGGGCGTGGATTGTGGGAGAAGGAAAGGCCACCATAGGAGAGGGCAGCTTCCAGAGCAGAGTCAGACTGAGTGAGCCAGGTCTCAGTTATAGCAAAGAGAAGCAGGGAGTGAGAGAGAAAGAAGTCATGCACAGAGAGGAACTTGTTAGAGAGGGAGCGAGCATTCCAAAGGGCACAGGAGAAAGGGAGAGAGGAGGGAGGGTGGCAGGGGATGGGTATGAGGTTAGAGGGGTTGACACCAGAAGGAGTAGAAGTTGCATGTGGAAGGCGAGGACGAGAGCAAGTAGAAATAAGGCAGGGACCAGGATTGGGAGAGATATCCCCAGAAGCAAGGAGGAGAAGCATGGACAGAAAGAGAATGTGTGAGGATGATTTGTAGGGGTGTGTTTTAGTGCAGGCGGCATAACTGTGTGGTGACAGAGGGCGCAGGTAAGAGAGGAGTTCATGTGAACTGAGAAGTGGTGAAGGAAGGAGAGATGGCGAAATATGAATAGAGTTAGAGACATGATGAGGCTGGTGGAAGGAAGTGCATAATTTGATAATAAGTGAGGTTACAGCAAATATAAAAAGTAAAGGCGGCATCACAGCAATAGTAATGTGTTGAGATGTGCAGTGTGGGATGATAACCTCCTTTCCAGCGTAGTTCAAATGCAGGAATCAGAAGCAGTAGATTGTGTCCACGGTTTCCACTTCTTTTGAACTTCCTTTTTTAAACCTCCATACTACTTTAAAGATTTCTACTTAAAAGCATTTCTGCTTAAGAGCAAAGGCTGCAAGCAGCAATGGCTGTTGTAAGTTTACTTATATACATTTAGAAAGTCACCTGGTTGGTACAACAAACTTAATTAGCACATGTGAGGGTAGTTAAAGCAAATGGTTTTTCTAAGGTGGGTGTTGTCTTGCACAAGTGTGAAAGATGAATTAAATTAAGGCAATAGGGGGATGATTTCCATACAGACAATTTGAGATGTTTTTTACCTAAATTGAACTAAAATGAGCTAAATAGACAGCAGGGTATGAGGATTGCAGGACACACGGGCAATTTGAGATGTTTTTACCCAAATTGAACTAAAATGAGCTAAATAGACAGCAGGGTATGAGGATTGCAGGACACACAGACAATTTGAGATGTTTTTACCTAAATTGAACTAAAATGAGCTAAATAGACAGCAGGGTATGAGGATTGCAGGACACACAGACAATTTGAGATGTTTTTACCTAAATTGAACTAAAATGAGCTAAATAGACAGCAGGGTATGAGGATTGCAGGACACACAGACAATTTGAGATGTTTTTACCTAAATTGAACTAAAATGAGCTAAATAGACAGCAGGGTATGAGGATTGCAGGACACACAGACAATTTGAGATGTTTTTACCTAAATTGAACTAAAATGAGCTAAATAGACAGCAGGGTATGAGGATTGCAGGACACACAGACAATTTGAGATGTTTTTACCTAAATTGAACTAAAATGAGCTAAATAGACAGCAGGGTATGAGGATTGCAGGACACACAGACAATTTGAGATGTTTTTACCTAAATTGAACTAAAATGAGCTAAATAGACAGCAGGGTATGAGGATTGCAGGACACACAGACAATTTGAGATGTTTTTATCTAAATTGAACTAAAATGAGCTAAATAGACAGCAGGGTATGAGGATTGCAGGACACACAGACAATTTGAGATGTTTTTACCTGAGAAAAGACAAGAGATGAGATGAGAAGCAGATCAATGTCCCAACTTCCTTTTTTAAACTTCCATATTACTTTAAAGATTTCTACTTAAAAGCATTTCTGCTTAAGAGCAAAGGCTGCAAGTACTAAGTATCGCTTAGCTGAGGTAGCATCCTGGGATGACTGTGATCAAAGCTCCTTATCGTGAATAATTTCCCCCCTTTTTTTTTGTATCTTTGCCTGAGTGTTGGATTTGTGTGTTATCTGTGTTAAACTCCTTTATAATAAACCCAATGTTTATTTGCTCTCAAGTCTGACTAGTCATAACCTGTCTCTCGAGCAGCCCCTAGGGGCTAGTATAGGGTTGCACCACCCTCCACGCTCTGGTGGCAGCGGTTAATTTAGGAATCTGGAAACAGTTCGGGGACCTCTGAGAGTGAGGCAACCCCATGACAATCATGGCATCAGACATATGATTGATCTGCAATGTCAGATAATACATGCAAAGGAGTGGTGGGAAAACAAGGTTATTGAGAATTGAGGGACCAGAAGTAGAGGATGATGATACAATTAGGATGGTTCCTAATAAATACATAAGAAAAAGCATGTTCAAACATACTCAACAAAACAAATAACAATGTAGCAAATGAAGAAAGAAGAATTGTAAAATATTGTTTAGGAGTTTGAATTACAGACACCCAGTGGAGGGATTCTACCAGTTCACACCGGTTCTGGAGAACCGGTGCCTAAAATGTTCTTAGTTCGCAGATCTGGCTACCTTCCCCCCTCTTAAGAACTCTGCTCTGTGTCCTGCTGCTGCTTAGACCCCATGCGGAGAAACACTCAACCACCACTCTGCCTAACACTTCCTTCACCTTCATGGCGCCGACTCAGGTAGGGGGTCAGGGGGGAGGAGGTCAAAGGGAGGGTCAGGGGGGTCAGAGTATGCCCTGTTGCACAAGCTGTAGAAACCTGGCATCACTGCAGCAAGAGGTTGAAGGAGAGAACCTGCCTGCTGCTGCTCCGCTGAGAAAAACTTTCTGACTACCATGTATGTGCTGCAGGCAGCCACTCAGTTGAATCACCGGCACAACCCTCCCTATCATTCCACCCCCCCCCCTCCCCCCATATCTCCCAGGAAGCTGTTTCAGCTGACAGAATTGTTTTTAAATGTTTCACATTTGTACTTGCACGGCTTGCAGATTGCACTTTGGACATTGCATTGCACTGGTCCCCCTGGTCCCTCTTCTCCCCCCCTTGGTCTCTCTTCTCCTCCCCACTGGTCTCTCTGCTCTCCCCTAGGTCTCTCTGCTCCCCCCTGGTCTCTCTGCTCCCCCCATTGTCTCTCTGCTCCCCCATTGTTTCTCTGCTCCCCTTTTGGTCTCTCTCCCCCCCTGGTCACTCTCCTGGTCTCACTCTCCCCCTCTGTCTCTCTTTCTCTCCCCTCTGTCTCTCTTTCTCTCCCCCTGTCTCTCTCTCTCTCTCTGTCTCTCTTTCTCTCCCCCTGTCTCTCTCTGTCTCCCCCAGTCTCTCTTTCTCTCCCCCCTCTGTCTCTCTTTCTCTCCCCCCTCTGTCTCTCTTTCTCTCCCCCCTGTCTCTCTTTCACTCCCCCCTCTGTCTCTCTTTCTTTACCTTGTCTCTCTTTCTCTCCCCCCTTCTCTGTCTCTTTCTCTCCCCCTGTCTCCCCCAGTCTCTCTTTCTCTCCCCCCTCTGTCTCTCTTTCTCTCCCCCCTGTCTCTCTTTCTCTCCCCCCTCTGTCTCTCTCCCGGTCTCTCTTTCTCTCCCCCTGTCTCTTTCTCTCCCTCTGGTCTCTCTTCTCTCCCCCTGGTCTCTCTTCTCTCCCCCTGGTCTCTCTTCTCCCCCCCCCCTGGTTTCTCTGCTCCCCCTCTGGTCTATCTGTTCCCCCCCCCCCCCCGGTCACTCCTGTTCAACTGAATAAAGCATCTTTTTGTTACATGTATCCATGAAATTAGTGTGTGCAAAAATGTATTGGTTTCCTCTGGTCTCTCTCTCCCCCGCGTCTGTCTCTCTCCCCCGTGTCTCTTTCTCTCCCCCATGTGTCTCTCTCTCCCCCGTGTGTCTCTCTCTCCCCGCGTGTCTCTATCTCTCCCCATGTGTCTCTCTCCCTTCCTGTGTGTCTCTCTCTCTCCCCGTGTGTCTCTCTCTCTCCCCCATGTCTGTCTCTCTCCCCCGTGTGTCTCTCTCTCTCCCCCGTGTGTATCTCTCTCTCTCCCCATGTCTCTCTCTCTCTCTCCCCCATGTCTCTCTCCCCCGTGTGTATCTCTCTCTCCCCCGTGTGTGTCTCTCTCTCCCCCGTGTGTATCTCTCTCTCCCCCGTGTGTATCTCTCTCTCCCCCGTGTGTATCTCTCTCTCCCCCGTGTGTCTCTCTCTCTCCCCCGTGTGTATCTCTCTCTCCCCCGTGTGTCTCTCTCCCCCCGTCCCGTGTCTCTCTCTCCTCACATGTCTCTCTCTCCCCCGTCTCTCTCTCTCTCTCTCTCTCTGGGCCTCTCTCTCTCTCGTGTTGCATTGAAGTGATACTTTGATACTTACATTGGTATTGCATTTGTTGTTGTTTTTTTTTTGTTTCTTTGTTGTTCTTCTTAACAGACAGAAATAATTAGGCTGAATTTCTGGGGGTGCAAACTGTGATTGTTTCTGTCTATTGGAAAAGGCTATTTTGGTTTCAAAATGGTCTATCACCTCTCTGACTCTCACCGTTGATTTCACACATACATCCCTGTATAATAGTTTACAAAATTACATATTTCAGCCACAAAAAGGAAGTGACAAATGAAGGGACAACAGGTTTTTATACATTATTTAATTAAAAAAACAAGATCTGCAATTTCAAATGAAGATCCCAGGGAACATCTAACACCAAGAGAAGATGAAGTGTCCACTTCCAATCCTGCACAAATCAGAGATGAAGATTCAGCAGCTCCATCTGCAATTTGGAATGAGGATCCCAGGGAACATCGAACACCAAGAGGTGATGAAATATCCACTTCCAATACAAGAGATGTGTGTCATCATTGATGAAGCTTCAACCATATCTAATAAAGCAGTGATCATATTTTTTGTAAAAGTTGAAGATTGTCATCTATCGCCTACAATTTTCCTTGATTTGCTTGAGTTGGAAGAACAAGATGCTGAGACTACACAAAACGTTACTAAAAAGTTTGTGTGATGTTGGATTTGATATTGGATATTTGAGAAATAATTTGGTTGCATTTTGTTCTGATGGTGCAACTTTAATGCTTGGTTGCAAATCAGGGGTGAGCACCAGACTTACTAAAGACTTTCCAGGCATCATCATTTGGCATTGTTTAAATCATCATCTGCAACTTGTCTGAGATGATTCTAGCACTGAAATAAAACAGGTAAATCACTTCAAAATGTTCATAGATAAAATATACATGATTTTTCAACAATCAAACAAAAATCAAACGGCACTTTTCAAAATTTCTGAAGAACTTGGACTAGCAATTATGAAGATTGGTAGAGTTTTGGGACCAAGATGGGCTGCTTGCAGCTTAAGGTCAACACGTGCCGTATGGCGTGCTTATCCAGCTTTATACAAATAATTTTATCCACAAACAATATTCAGGAATGGCTTCACTTCTTCACAACAGATTCTTCATAGACGATTTAGCATTAATGATAAATATATTGTAAGAAATGTCCTTACTTTCTAATGCCCTTCAAAACAGAAATGTAAATTTAGTAAGAGCTGAAAAATGTATATAAACGGTACAATCTCTCTCCCCCCCCCGTCTCCTCCAGTATTTAAATCCCCCGGTCAATTGATGCAGATGATTTAAAAATGGCGGCGCTACCGGCACACGATGCCCCATACCAGGGCCTGTAACTCGGGAAGCAGGGGGTCCCTATGGCAGAAATCAAAGCAGCTCATCTCAGGAGACTCCCTGCTCCTGCATACTATTAGTAAAAATTACACTAAAGCAGCTTCATTACCTTAGCGTGTGCCTGTGATGAAAAGTGTTCATTCATTTTTTTCCAGAGAGAAGCTTGCTGGACGACTTTATTTTTTCCTGATGCTTCAAAACTGTAGCTTTTCCATTCCTTCGATACATTTGTCACCATTACTGGTGGGGGTCGCTTTGGAGACCTTCCACGCCATCCTGTCAGCGGGCAGCGATGACTACAAGCATGTCAAGGCTTTGCTGCTTACTCAATATACCCTCACACCAGAGGCATACAGGGGTATGTTACGGACAGGGGACAAGTCCAACAAGAATTCCTATGTGAGGTTCTCCGGCTGCATGGTCCAACATGCAACCTTGTGGGTGGAGGGATGTGATGCCATTAAATATCACACTTTACTGGACTTAATATGCAAAGAACAGTTACTCCAAATTTGTCCCCCCTGACATACAGGACTGGGTCTTTAACCGCAAATCAGCAACTTGCCATGCTGCAGCCACAATGGCTGATGACTTTATTACTAGTCATGCGTTGTCCTGAAAGAAAGGGTCTGCCCAGGAAGTAGCCAGTATGGCTAGGGTGACCAAAAGCACACCGCAATGGAAGCCTAAATCAGCTGCTGAGGAGGGTGCCCGCAAGACTACAGAGTTTAAGCATGAGCGGAGGTGCTACCAGTGTAATAAGATGGGACATCTCAGACCTGACTGTCCAGACAAGCCAAAGTCCGGTAATCCCCAGCAGGGGCAACACTCCCCATCTGCGAGGCCAGTCGATGCTGTGCGATGGGCACACACAGAGGAGCAGAGGGCAGCTGTCCAGCAAGTCCAGCCAAAGAGTCAGATGGAGGAATCTACATCTGCAGCCGATGGAACAGCAGCAGAGATGGGGGGACATCCGATTGTGCCAGTCAGGCTGCAATCTAATGATGTCCAGCACAGGCATCTGCGCCAAGTGACTATCGGGGATCGCCAAACAGCCGGCTTGCTCGATTCTGATGCCACTGTTACTCTGGTCCGTCCTGATATGGTTAGTGGTACCCAGGGAGTGTAGGCAGCAGTTACTGCAGGTAGCCCACCCCATACCAATAGCGGGGCATCATGGGTCACTCGCATGAGGGCCCGGCTGTTTCAGCGTTTCTACTGGTCGGGGGCATCCAGGGCAGCGGCAGAGTTTTGCCACTCCTGTGATGCCTTCCAGCGAGTAGATAAGGCGGGTGATCATGTGATGGCGCCCCTGAACCCACTAATAGGGAACCCTTCCAGAGAGTAGCCATGGACATAGTGGGACACCTGATGACCACTAGCTGGTCTGCAAGTGTTACATCCTCACGGTGGTTGATTTTGCCACCCGGCACCTTGAAGCTGTGGCACTTGCCATAATTGAAGCAAAGGCAGCTTCTTATTCTATTTCCCATAACCCACAGACTTAAGATCATTTTTAAAGTGTACTTTACATTGTGTTCTGCGTTTACTATAAGGCTTTATGCAGTCAGCTTGGGCATATGTTTACGGTGCCAGCTAGTATGCATAAGAGTCCATAGTTCAAAGAAGAGAGGATGTCCAGAGGGAGGAGAACTAGTTGGTGAGCAGGAAAAGGCTAGGTGTCAGTTCCACAGAACAGGGGGCACCCTACTGGGGCCCCAATTGTGACTGCAGACTTAGTGGAGCCGGTAATGGATTTGCTGGGGGGGGGGGGGGGGGGGAAGATGCTGCTTGTGGGCACATTTCTCATTGGCTGATTCATATTTCCTGCCCACATGTTTTTTCAAGCTGGCTCTTCTTCTTCAACTGTATCTGTATCTTCATCTGTACTGTCCATTGTAATATTATATAATATAATAATATATAATAATTATATAAGGCCTGTGATGTCATGTAAAGGGAGGGAAGCCAACCAATCAGAAAGGCTGTGCTTCCTTTCCCTTTAAGATGACATCAACAAAACCAAAATGGCTGCAGTCACATGCTACTTCAAACAATCAGATAGGAGATGTATATCCCCAATCTGATTGGTTGTAGTAAACCATGTGACAGAGTACATTTTTGGAAAGGATGTGACATCACTCCCTTTGGATGATGTCACTGCCTTTCCAAAAATTGACTCTGTCACATGGTTTACTACAACCACATTTTTGGAAAGGATGTGACATCACTCATTTTGGATGATGTCACTGCCTTTCCAAAAATTGACTCTGTCACATGGTTTCATACAACCAAACCCCTGGAATCGGAGGGTAAAGACATCTAAAGGTAAAAAAAAACATTGAATGTATGTTATTTTAATTTTGCAGGTTTTTTCAGTGTATTTTTTTATTTTTATTTTTTTAGATGCTCATTGATTGCTGAATTATTTATATATCCCCCTTTACGGCTATACATACATACACTGACAAGAAATGCATTTTTTGGCAAATGCTTGCTTTTATTTATTTTAAATGTATTGTGGTTATTTGCTTTGATCTATTTCTGGTACTTCTTTTGTGTTTTTTGTTTTTTAATAATGGGATTTTTTTGAGTTTTCTATTTTTAATTTCTGTTATTTGTTGGTGTTTGCTTTTTAATTGTGATTTATTTTTGGCCTTTTGATTTTGCTTCCCCATTTATTGCTGTAGTGGCAAAGCATGCCCATATTATATACTGCACCGACACACTTTATTCGAGCAAATATCCAGTATGTACCTGGCAGATACCTGGAATGCGCCGCTCCTCACCTCTGACAAGCCCCGTTGCGTTTGCCATCCCAGCCTGGGTTCATGCCTGGCTGACGGGCGGCTGATCTGTTAAATGATAATGATTAGGATTTAATAGGCTGCAATGCTTCGCGTGTCTACCAGATGGCATAAATTCATGAATTGTAATGCAGTATATATATACACTGGCGACACACTTTATTGCAGTGTGGCCAGTACCGCAAGCCGGGAGATTTCCCGGCTTGTAAGTGGCATCCCCTCGGCGTGCCGCGCGTCTCCGATGCGCGGTCACGCGTCATCGGGTGCCTGCGCCCCCTGCACGCACGTCCAGGGCTCCCCGAGGGAGCCCTGGTGTCCCGCGATGTGGGGGACGGCGGCAGTGTGTTCCGGGGGACCCCGCGGACCCGGCAGCGGGAGGGAGAGCGCCCCGATCGGAGGGCGCTCTTCCGCTGCTTTGGCGCGCGCCCGGCACCCTCCGGCGTGCGCCAGGTAACTGCTGCGGCCGAGAACGGGCAAATGCTCGAATAAACTCGGCCGCAGCAGTATATACTGTGCAGTATTGCAGCCAGAGGGAATAAAATGCTTCAATCCCTGCCTGGAAAATAACCCAATGCACTCGGGCAGAAAACAGTCACAAACCTCAATACACCCGGGTATACCCGAATTCGTGGGACTAGCCGAGCTCGAATAAAGTGTGTCGCCAGTGTAGGCATGCTTTAACACTGTGCCAATCTAGCTAGCGGTGGTAGTGTCCCCGGTGTGGGTGGTTTGGCCTCTCGGGTTTGGTAGCGGGAGTGAAACGCTGCGCTCACCACGGACAAGGAGGGACCCCGGAACTGAGGTGGAAAGGATCGTACTCGCACCCACAGTTGAGGAGACACACCTAGAAGGTGGAAATCAGTGCGGCCGGATCTGGACGGAAAAGATAGCGTTAGTCCAGATACTTGCCGGATGGATGGGAAGAACCAGGAGAATAGTCGATGATGAGAGCCGAGGGTTAGAGTTGGGAGGTAGGTATATATCCGTATGCCAGGTAAAGGATAAGAGAGAGATTGGATGGTCAGGGACAAGCCAGGGTCAAAATCCAGAGCGGGTAGTCAGACAAGCCAGTTCGGTACACAGGATAACTATGAGAAAAAGAAGAAGCACAAGGCACGAGGCAGGGCATGACCGTGGGTAACACAAGCTACAGAAAGCTATGCTCAGCCAAAGAGGAAATGGCTGAGCAGGGTAATAAAGGAACCGGAGCCAATGAAAGCTGGAGGAGTGGTCCCGGGGAGGACAGTGATACGACAAGAGACAGCAGCAGGTGAGGAAACAGGGAAATCAGCGGGGAGAAGCGCGCGACCCAATAGGGGGGCAGGGCTATAGCATGAGGGTAAAAGAAGCCCTGTGTGCGTGCGGGTCCCTATGGCGTTCGGCGTGGCCACGAGGGGAAGGAAGCGCCGAGTCTGTGGGCCGATCTGGAGGGCTGGCGCCGCAGGACATGAAGAGGTGAAAGAAGGAGCTGGGATAGCAGAAGGAGGTCCCTGTCTCTGGCGGTCAGGCCCCGCCGCGGTGTACCGGAGGTAAGGTAAGCGGGGAAGCCTCCTTGGGGGAGGTGTTCCCTGGATGCTTACAGGGAGATGGTGGGCTAACCCCTTAATGACTATTGCAGTTACTAACCGCTAAGGTGATTTAAAGGGTTAGGGGCCATTTGTTTCTATTTTTTTATTGTACTTTTGCTGCCCACGGAAGACAAGGACGGTGATGAGGATGAGGACAGCCTTCATCATGGCAGGGTAAGTGCAAGTTTTTTTTTACTTTATGCTGCTGGTTTATGCTTTATTTTAAATGGGTAATTGCACTTTTATCTATATCTGGATAATAGTAATTTTGCCCATTACTGTACTGTATGTGTTGGGGGGAGGGGGTGTATTTATTTGAATGTATAACACATTTTTTTTTGCACAGGATTGATATCGCAGGCCAGCGGGGACCCGTGGACAGCCGCGGGGACCACCCGAGAACCCTAGAACACATGTGGGACTCCCGGACGCCCGCAGGTACCATCTGAGGATCCCTGGACACCCATTGGGCCCCCAGACGCCCACGGGGACCACCCAAGGACCCTTGGACACCTGCGAGAACCACGTGAGAACCTTCGGACACCTGCAGGGACCACCTGAGGACCCTCGGGCACCAACGGGGCCCCCTGACACCTGCTGGGACCACCCGAGGACACTCGGACACCCATGGGGACCACCCGAGGACCACCGGACACGCACAGGGACCACCCGAAGATCCCCTCCGGCCTCTGATATTAATCCTGTGCAGAAAGAAAAAACAACATGTTTTTATGCATCTGTAACGGAGCGGCCTTGTAGATGTGGTCACACACCTCTTTCTTGTAACAAAAGTTCTTAAATCCCCGTATCAGGGGTTGCAGCAATTCGGTAACAAAATAAAACAGTCTTTAACTTAAATAGCATACGTCTGCAAAACAACCGGACAGTACCTAATCGCTGGTATCCAAAAGGCAGTTCATGCTATCCCCCTGACAGCCTCTCTGCAGCCTGTTCTCTCACAGGTTGAGAGCAAAATGAGAGAGTGTGTGAGAAGTTTGCTGCCTGCTTTTTAAACCTCCCCTTTCCAATCAGCTTGCAAACCTACAAGCCAGGGTGTGGTTTTTCCTGGTCTGCTCAGATGAGGGAGTTTTAACCCTATACACTCCCTCACAGCATCTCTCAATCTTTTTAGTACTGGTGCTAAAATATTGAGAGATTTTATACACAGATAAACTTATCACAGCTTTCTGAATAGCTGTTACTGGCAAAAAAAAGGCGCTTTTACCTTTTTTTGGCTTATCGGATGATTTTTTTTGTCTCTGGCTGTTAATGGCTGTTAATGGCTGTTAAAAAGCCATTGTAGCGCGATACTGTAATGTTATCACTGCTTGTGAATTGCAGATCAGGTAGTATCACAGTATAATTTATCGCCCATTAAACCACTTATCACTGCTTTGTGAATAGGCCCCTAAGTGTTACATGACTAATAATGGAACCTATCTCATGTTTGTTTTTTTCTGTTTTTGACATTTCCAATATTGCTTTTATATAGCTATAACTCAAACTAAATGTGAAAATGGTGTTGGATGTGCACATGTGAATTCCTAATGTGCAAGCCAGAATAACTGGGTCCTGCTATGACTCCCATATCCTGCATCCTTTATTCATCTTTATGTAGCCCCGAGGTAAATTTTCTCTTTCTGGCCCCTCTCCGCGAGTGCCGTGAGGTAGCGGGTGCCGCCGGAGGCTGCGACGGACCCGCCGGCACTTCGCGAGGGTGGGGGCCAGTGCAGGGAGCGGTGCAGGCTGGTTGCCGGGGACGCGATCGGGCCGTCGCTAAGGCCGCGATCGCGTTGCCACCGGCTCGGCGGCTAGGAGAGAGTGCGCCGCCATTGCGCGTAGGTTCGCGCATGCGCAGGAGGCGGCCAGCGCGCGATAGGACTCCAGGGCTAGGGAGAGGTCGCGCGAGAGTAGGGAAGGTAGTAGAGAGGTTGAGGCGGCCATTAGGGGTTCGCGCATGCGCGAGGGAAGCGCGCACGTGGCCCCAATGCATTAGGCAGCCCCTGGGAACTACAATTCCCAGGAGGCTTAGGGAGGCAGAGGTCAGGTGCTCCCTAGTGGCCAATAGGGCTGAAGGAAGCTCAGCCCGGGAAAAGAGATACATTTCCCGGGCTTTGCAACAGCAGTCAGGGCAGAGCAGAGGAAGGTGTAGGAAGGATGCAGGGAGCGCGTGGCTCCTGCATCAGGTAAGGGTCCTCCCTAGATTCCCAGGCAGGCCCCAATTCCCGGGTAAAGGGCAGGGGGTAACTGAAGAGGGACGCCTTAACTAGGGAGGTGACCCTTGAGTGTGGAAGGTGCTGGTTTGGCAGTGTCGCAGCGGAGAGAGCTGTGGGCACTGTCAAAGAGGCACGGTGTGCTAGCAGTGTGTTTGTTGCGGGATCCAGGGGCTGTGTGTGATTGCAGCTGCCTGTGAGTAGTGTCGCTGTATGTGCTGGGCACAGTGCGTGCAGTGTGTGTGAAGTGTGGATCCCTGCAGGCTGACAGTGTGTGCGGTGTGTCAGCTGCAGGTGAGTTGGGAATAGCTAGTAGTAGTTACAGTTAGGACTGGGTAGCTAGGGGAAGGGGGGGCAGGTTATTGTCCACAGGCCCTAGGAGTTTCCCTCAAGCCATCCCAGGTTGCGGTTCCTCAGGGACAGGCCCTAGGTTAGGGTTGCTGTCACTCTAGCAGTGGTTAGTGATAGGGATAGCGGCGGTTGCTGTTCCCATGCGGTTGGTGTTGCCGTGGTCCGGTTGCAGTTCCCGTGAAGCGGTGGGACCCTCGTTGGGGTCCACCGGCAGAGTACCTGGAAAGGATCAGACGGACGTCTGACCCTTTGAGAAGAAAGTTGCGGTCCCGAGCATCGGAGTGCTCGGAAGGTATCTTCATTATTATAAAGTGCACCAACTGGGCCCTAGCTTAATATAGTGACTGCGCAGTCACCCACAACCTCCGTAGGAGTTACGAGACATTGGGTGTGGGGTGATCACAGGACACTTGGTTGGGGAACACCAGACATTGGGCTGAGGTGATGCGGATAGAGCATCAGGTTATGTTATGTGATGTTATGTACTGAGTTATATGTGTGTGTTAAGTAAAGTGTTAGTATTCTTTCTATCGTATACGTGTGTTATGGTATTTCTTACTCAGGGCTATCTTTCCTAACGGGGGATCCTGGGTAAGTGGAGGCGCTGCACCAGGTAATGGTAAGGGTTTCCCCAGGCTCCCAGCTAGCGGAGGCTCAGATGTCCTGGAGCCACACAGGTTATGCAGTACCAGTAGTCCTTTAGAGCAGGTGTGTTGCAGGGAAAGGGACCGGTTAGACCACGAGGGGCCAATGTGATATTGGGTGGGTCGGCCGGTTCACAAAAAGGGTTACATTTGGAGGCGCTGCTGAGATATCAGACCTGGGGTGCCCTATATGTTTTTTGTTCTAAATTGTCCTATTTTTGTTCCACCATGTGGGTGCTCTCAAAGCAGGATGTCTACGCTTGGGCCTTGAAGGTGAACGTGACTCCTAACCGCGTGATTGCCGTGGGGGCAGTCCCGGCTGGCGTGCCCTTGTTAGAAGTCCAGGCGCAGGTTCGGAAGCTCCCTGGACTGTCGGGTACGTGGGTCAGAGGGCGAAGGTATGATGACACCGTGCAATGGAGTACTGTCCTGATATATGTAGGCCAGACCCTAAGCGAGGAAGATGGCCCTAAGTTCTTAAATTTGCCCGGGGGTCCGACCGATGGGTGCCCCTTTATCTACCCTGACTTGGCAGTTTCTACCTGCACCGAGAGCCCTATAGACATTGACCGTGAGCCCCACCTAAAATGGCGACTCCCGGCAAATCAAAATGGCACGTGTGCGGCTGACTGCCAGCATGCACAGGAAAATGTTGCAACCCTTCTCCCAGGACTGGCGGGAAAGCCAGAGCCCCGCCCCCACACTGTGAGTGACTCAGAACAGAGTTTGCAACATTCCCCAAAAGACTGTGCTGCTTTTCCTCTAGAGTCCACCAGGGGGAGGGAGTGTCGTGAGCAGAAATCAGCCAACTCTGTTCCCCCTAAGGAAAGCAAGGGATGCCGAGAAAAGCACCCTTGGCTGTATAGAATCGTACGGGCCCCCCATTTAGACTTGTCAATGGCGGTGTGCCCGTGTGCATTAAGAGACTGGAAGGCGACTGGTGGCTGGGCGGACGGGTCCCCTGAGTTAGCCGTCGCCCTCACGATGACCGTGGTAGACGGGGAAGAATGCCTGCACGGCCGTCTGCATGAGTGTGAGTGTCCTGTGGGTGAACTGACCCGAGGGCCCGAGTGCCCTGACTGTGCGGCGCAGTTCCTGCAACCCAAACTGCCGCAGCCTACCGAGCTGCCAGTGGGGGAGGACACTGTAGCAGAACTGGATTGTCCTTTCCCTGGGAAGGAAGAGCAGGAACCTCTGATGGCGGAACCTACAGAGAAAGAGGCGCCTGATGGTGCTACCAAGGTGGGTGAAGCCGCAACTGATTTGTCCACTTTAGCCATGGAGGTGGTGGAGGGGCCGTGTGCCCAATTGGACTTTCCAGACGCTGAGGCGGAGCCGCTGAAGGCGGAGCTCCAGATGGCGGAACCCCCGATGTCGGTTCCAGATCCGGTTCCCGAGCAGGAACCACCGAGACCAGAACCACAGATTCCAGAAGGCCAGGGTAAGGTGTTTGTACCCCCGCCCATGTGTGGTGATTCTAGCGACCAACCGAGCGTGGTGATGCGCCTCCCGGCGGACCACTCCAGTGAGGTCACCGAGGCAACCACCTCCACTGATACAGACCATGATGTGGGCCCGTGTGCCCTGCAACGGCCAGTCCGGCCTACCACCGAGGTACCAGCGGTCCCAGGCTTGGGATCAGTACTTGCCGAAAACGATAGGGGTAAGTTGACTGCCCCAGGGGTGTCGGGTGTGAGCTCCCCGGTGATCGTGGAGCCTGGTGACTCCAACGGTAGGGTCACCCGGGCAATGGGCTCACCCCGTCATTGCGTCCTGGTGGAGGTGTCTCCCCCAGAAGATCTCTGCAGATCGTGGAACGAATCCGACCTCATGAAGGTATCCGGTGTAGCGGACCGGAGCGACCCATACTCCTGTGAGAGGAGTCTCCAAACGGGCCTACCCGAAGAAGTGGTGCCGTCCGCGGACGAAGTCACCGTTAAAGGGATTGTTGGAGCGGACAAAGACTCTGTTGAGACCGCTCTGGTAGTTGTGGCCTCTCCCAGGTGCGCAATGGAGCGCTATGTTCGCCATGTGGTAGATCGAGGAAAGAGACTGAGCCTCCCTGTCTCCCGTGAGACGAGACCGGAGGAACCGGAAAGGGTCAATACCCAGGACCCCGTACATTTTTTTCTGCGAGAGGGAGAAGGTGGGTTGGTGCAAGGGACAGGTCTTGAGCTCCAAAAGACTCACAGGAGTCAAGGTGGGATACCCTCACCCAATCTATTAGGGGCACTCCAATCTGAAACTCAGCTGGCCTCGGGTATCCATGCGGGGATGTTGGGTACGAACGGGAAAATGCTTATGTATGATGTACGGTTTACTATGCATTTTTCATTGTGTAATCCACTGCATGGTTGCTACCCAAGCGAGTGCGTTGGGATTCTGCGAAGGGGAGAATGTAGCCCCGAGGTAAATTTTCTCTTTCTGGCCCCTCTCCGCGAGTGCCGTGAGGTAGCGGGTGCCGCTGGAGGCTGCGACGGACCCGCCGGCACTTCGCGAGGGTGGGGGCCAGTGCAGGGAGCGGTGCAGGCTGGTTGCCGGGGACGCGATCGGGCCGTCGCTAAGGCCGCGATCGCGTTGCCACCGGCTCGGCGGCTAGGAGAGAGTGCGCCGCCATTGCGCGTAGGTTCGCGCATGCGCAGGAGGCGGCCAGCGCGCGATAGGACTCCAGGGCTAGGGAGAGGTCGCGCGAGAGTAGGGAAGGTAGTAGAGAGGTTGAGGCGGCCATTAGGGGTTCGCGCATGCGCGAGGGAAGCGCGCACGCGGCCCCAATGCATTAGGCAGCCCCTGGGAACTACAATTCCCAGGAGGCTTAGGGAGGCAGAGGTCAGGTGCTCCCTAGTGGCCAATAGGGCTGAAGGAAGCTCAGCCCGGGAAAAGAGATACATTTCCCGGGCTTTGCAACAGCAGTCAGGGCAGAGCAGAGGAAGGTGTAGGAAGGATGCAGGGAGCGCGTGGCTCCTGCATCAGGTAAGGGTCCTCCCTAGATTCCCAGGCAGGCCCCAATTCCCGGGTAAAGGGCAGGGGGTAACTGAAGAGGGACGCCTTAACTAGGGAGGTGACCCTTGAGTGTGGAAGGTGCTGGTTTGGCAGTGTCGCAGCGGAGAGAGCTGTGGGCACTGTCAAAGAGGCACGGTGTGCTAGCAGTGTGTTTGCTGCGGGATCCAGGGGCTGTGTGTGATTGCAGCTGCCTGTGAGTAGTGTCGCTGTATGTGCTGGGCACAGTGCGTGCAGTGTGTGTGAAGTGTGGATCCCTGCAGGCTGACAGTGTGTGCGGTGTGTCAGCTGCAGGTGAGTTGGGAATAGCTAGTAGTAGTTACAGTTAGGACTGGGTAGCTAGGGGAAGGGGGGGCAGGTTATTGTCCACAGGCCCTAGGAGTTTCCCTCAAGCCATCCCAGGTTGCGGTTCCTCAGGGACAGGCCCTAGGTTAGGGTTGCTGTCACTCTAGCAGTGGTTAGTGATAGGGATAGCGGCGGTTGCTGTTCCCATGCGGTTGGTGTTGCCGTGGTCCGGTTGCAGTTCCCGTGAAGCGGTGGGACCCTCGTTGGGGTCCACCGGCAGAGTACCTGGAAAGGATCAGACGGACGTCTGACCCTTTGAGAAGAAAGTTGCGGTCCCGAGCATCGGAGTGCTCGGAAGGTATCTTCATTATTATAAAGTGCACCAACTGGGCCCTAGCTTAATATAGTGACTGCGCAGTCACCCACGACCTCCGTAGGAGTTACGAGACATTGGGTGTGGGGTGATCACAGGACACTTGGTTGGGGAACACCAGACATTGGGCTGAGGTGATGCGGATAGAGCATCAGGTTATGTTATGTGATGTTATGTACTGAGTTATATGTGTGTGTTAAGTAAAGTGTTAGTATTCTTTCTATCGTATACGTGTGTTATGGTATTTCTTACTCAGGGCTATCTTTCCTAACGGGGGATCCTGGGTAAGTGGAGGCGCTGCACCAGGTAATGGTAAGGGTTTCCCCAGGCTCCCAGCTAGCGGAGGCTCAGATCTCCTGGAGCCACACAGGTTATGCAGTACCAGTAGTCCTTTAGAGCAGGTGTGTTGCAGGGAAAGGGACCGGTTAGACCACGAGGGGCCAATGTGATATTGGGTGGGTCGGCCGGTTCACAAAAAGGGTTACATTTACAAAAATTGAGTCTGACAGATTAAGAGATAGATGGCTAGTGGGATGAGTAAGGGAAGGATCCATGGCTCTTAACTACGTGAAAATCTTGAAAATGCATTGTTATTTCCTCTTGTTCTTTTAAGTGATGCAGAATATTGAAGCCAGACCTATTTTCTTACTCTAGTATTCTTCAGAAACTTGGGGAGCACAGGTACCAACAAAAGAGAGATAATGGAACACAATTGTGCAATACTATTTTTCACAAAGTAGTAATTTGATGTAGTCACACTCACAATATACAAACTGCCTGCAACAGACTAAGCAAATAATGAGTACTTAAATTAGTAATATAATAACCACTAACGGTGCTAGGGACTAGAAGTAATATAACAATGAAAAGAAAAAGAAAAGCGTCCCAACTCAGCACTCAAGTATACTAAGAACAAATATCAAAGAAAATTATGATTTATTTAACAGCACAAATAATCAAACAGACAGTAAATCAAATGGTTCTACCTATTTGATTTTTTTTTTTTAAGTGGAGAGGATGATATAGTGTAGGTAAGGAAAAAATTTCAAACTCGATTACAAGAATTCAAACTTATAAACAATAACAGGCAACATTGCTATGTACAGTACAGTGATAATTTTTGTATTAAACACGATGTGTCATTTGTACCCACCACTGAGAATGATTGTTCTGTATGAGCATTAAGCTGTAAACGTTTCGCATTTTTACTCTTTGAAAATGAAATGCCTTTTTCTTCACAAGAACTCAATTACCTTGACATTGAGGGCATCTACCATGTAGAGAATTGTATTGACAATAATACAACTGTTATAGGTATATAGTGCAGAACATTTTTTACTTGAACTGACAGAATGCGTTATAGTAAAAAGCAAGTTCTTATCAACGAAAAATCACATGGTCTAAATGTACCGGTTTAAGGTGTGTATACAGACAAATAACCCATACAGTTCAGATCACGATGATCATCTGGCAACAGGCTGCATATCGGTTGCTTTGCTCACAAGAATCAGATAGACTTAGCAAGACTTTTAGACACTTCAAGTAGTTTATTTATAATATTTAACCTTCTCTACCTGTCTTTGAACACTGTTGCCTTAGCATCCTCATCTTTCAAAACATTAATACTTAGGCTGTCTTGGAAATGATGGATCAGTGTAGTCTCCTAAAACTAGTCAAACAATTAGACTTTCTGACCGACCTGTGTAGCATTACTGATATGAACTCCCTTACACAGCACAGTACAACATTTGTACTTTGGGAAAATTACTGAAGGGGAGTACCCCTCATACCTGAAGACAACCAACTTTTTAAGTAAAGAACAACAAAGGTTACTGCTATGGATCAAATGTTCTTACACACAGTACACCAATATGTCATTTGTTCAAACAGCTATAGAGTATTTAGGCACAATACATAGATGATGCTTTAATTATCTGAAAAGAAGATCTGAATTTGATTAGGAATTAAAAATTTGTGATCTTATCATTAGATTCAACATTTCTTAGGACACATACACTGTTCACTACTTAGATATAAAAGTCTAAAAATATCACTGCATTATCACCTTTCCCAAATTAAATAATTTTGGGATCCAAGCAGAGGGCACTAAATTAAAACTTCTACATACCTTTAATCATTCAGCAATTCATCCATCAGTATGGAAGAAGATACAGGAAGGTAAAAATAATTATGAACCTTGAACAACCACCAGAATTTGTGTTGGGGTCCAACAATGATCAATATTAAAAAAAAAATTGAGTGATTTGACATTTTAAATGGCTATGGAGCCTACCCAACTGATATTACATTTGTATTCTGAGGTTTCTAATAAGAAAAAGTGAAAACAGATAGTTAATTACATTTAAGCACCCATCTCTATCTGTAAAATTTTCATAGATGCCAATAATTTATGTATTACTGAAGGTTCATAAGTTACAATGGCCTCCAAAGGCCACTAGTTTCCTCTAACCTATCTCTCTTGGAACCTGTTTTTTTAAATCAATATTTTATTAATCATATTTAGAATGTACCATTGTATACTAGAGATTGCCAGGTGTAAGGATTGGACATCGGTCCCGTCCCTGTTACGTGTCCCATGATGAGACGGGTGGCGCGCCTCACACTGAGGTTATGCACAGGCACCATGCTGCTAGGCTAAAGGACAATACATGGATTGGGCTCAGGCTCCACCCTCGTGATGCACCCTGTGACGTCTTGGGTGATGGGCTTCACAAGGAAGCTACACACAAGCACCATGCTTCCCCTACCAGGATCTGGCTTAGGCTCCGCCCCCGTGACGTGCCGCTTGATGCCACGGAGAACGTTCCTCACGCTCAGGTGACTACACGCCGGCGTTGCGTTACCAGGGACACACATAGGGTTAGTGCTATCAACGATTACTCCACACCTGCGGTACACTCCGCCCCTGCTTACCAGTGGACAGAAAATGTCTGATCATTCATTGCCTAGATCTTTGTGCAGTCCTGCCATTGCTACCAGTCCTTTATATGCTCAAACATCCCTGCTGCAAGTTGGCTGAGCATAACCTTTGTTATTGTGACGTAGTGCTTGCCTCAAGCACCTTGCGGTCTTTCCTTGCCTTGTGCATTCTACCTGTTGCCTTTCTTGTAGTACCTTGACCTCGGATTGTACCTGGACCTCTGCCTTCTCTGACCCTTGACTTCAACTTGCATTTGGACTCCCACCTTCTCTACTCCTGGACCCCGGCTACACACAATGACCATCTGACTTCCCTACTCCTGGACCCCGGCTACGCACAACAACCATCTGACTTCTCCAATCCTAGACCATGGCGAGTATCACGACCATTCTGACCTCTCCTACCCTGACCTGGCTACACGACTATCATTCTGCACTCCGGACACAGTTTTGCGGTTGTAGATTGATATACACCAATATCCCCACCTCAGCCTCGTGGTCCCGTCCTGTTTAAGGTGAGCACCCGTTACAGTATGCTCAGCCCCACAAACATGGGCCCTGCTGAGGGGGGTCGAGTCTTGAACATGCTCTCTAACATGTTTGACAAATTGGAGAAATATCTTGACCAGAATAGTCAGCGTATGGAGCAACTCCAATGTGCTGCATTCTGTAAGGACTTTTTGTTTACATTCTCCACTGGCAAAGCATTCCACTGAGCCCTCACTGACAGGGATCATGGGATTCCCCAAACCCACGGACACCCGCTGATGGCTGCATACCCCAACGGTTTAAAATGAATGTGGTGGTTATTCCTACAAAGGACTGGACTGTGTGGCATGACACTTAGGCAGTCTCTGAAGTATAAAGAACTCGTTTACTTTTGCCGAAACTAACGATTACCTGAGGGAGATAAACCAGTTTAAAATCTGCAGCAGCTACCGTGGGAATAAAGAAGGATCTATGCGCATGCGCATAGACACTTTTAGGACTAACTCATTCAGAAGGTCCGGCGCATGCCCAGATGCACACATGATTCCCATTAGCAGCAGAGAAGTGGCACAATCAATCTACAAACAGTCTTACTAGGGGGAACAAAACCTGAATATTGTATTAATTATACTACTGACTCAAGGTGTAAATTACCACGTTGGCATTATTCTATTAATAATTGTGCTAACAATTAGCTAGGATTAGCAGTTATAACTAAATTGCAAAAAACCTGCCCACAGCTATAGCTCATTTTTCAACACTATGAGCACACAGTAAAACTCCTTATTTATCCAGTTTGTTGCTAAAACTTGGCTGGATATCTCTATTCTCCTTATAGGCAACAAAGTTGCCACTCCCATGGTTAATGGATTAGATACTATAGTACACATACAGCTCCCTGGAATACATCCCAGTATATTTTCAATCACCAGGTTTTAAGGCATATATCCGGAGACAATAGTCACTATGACTGTATCAATAAAAGGGAACTACAGAGTGTAACTTTACCCTCTATCTGATCTCTGGATAACGGCGGAGCGCATTACTTACACTACTGGCTGAGAGAGAAGCACCCCACACAGCAAACTTCTTACACGCTATATCAATTAATGTGTGGCTTATTTTATTTCAATATACCCAATTAAAGCATTTTATCCTATACAACCATTTCTATTTATGAGGAGTCGTGCACCGCCTTTGGGATCTCTGCACCTCATACCACCTGGTACAATTGCTTATTATCATCATTTTTCATGTATATATTTAGTTTCTATAGCATTTAAAGCTATGGTTGACCCTCAATTCCAATTATTCATACTTACGGTTTCTGAGAGCATGCAGTAAGGGCCTTTGAACCATTCCCTCCTTCTTTTTGTTTACTTATTTCCCTTAGGGCACCTACCTACATTTTGTATATAATATACATTCTTCCAATTTCTCACAAGAAGAGTATGAAAATTTCACTCAGAAACCGTTCCTTTGAGTCAGAGGCGTTTAATGAACCATAGTGGTATAGTATATGGGAGCTGCTGTGAACTTAGCACAAGGAAACCAAACATTAAAATATCATGTATCATAGTAAAATTTTCATCACTGAATGGCTCAATGGAAATAAAGGTGCTGCTGGTTGCCATATTGTCTTACAAGGAGGATATTATTCTCACAGAAAAAAAAATGAAGAAAATAAAAGTTAGAACAGAGGTTGGCCTCACATGTAAAAGCAGTGGTATTGTGTTCTGCGAGACACAATTCAAACGCCCAGGTTGTTACTTCAAATTAACACTATTTTAATTACAATTGCACTATCCTGAAATAAATATATACTTTCTTCTGATGTCATTGTGTGACTTACTATGAATTTCTCACTGCTCTTTGTCATACAATCCTGGTGACATTTGCCAATCACACGCTGCCTGCTACTCTACCCCACACTACCTCACCCAAACTCAAAATGAACATGTTTTTTTTTAAATGAAATTTTTGCATATGACAATTATTAGGTCAAACATGTATTTGAAAAAGTAGCATTGCTGTAGGGAAGCTCTAATTATTTCGTTTTTTAAATGACAAAAAAAAGCTGTTAGTGATCTTGGACAAGAATAATCCATTTTGATTGCATAAAAGTTCGTTGCTTTAAAAAATAAATAATAATAAAAAAAGAACAAATCATACAATTGTGCTATACACTTGTTCTTCATATCCCAATTGTATTATATTGTATGTCTTTATTTATATAGCGCCATTAATGTACATAGCGCTTCACAGCAGTAATACACGTGGTAATCAAATAAATAACAGATAATATAAATAACAGATCATGGGAATAAGTGCTTTAGACATAAAAGTAACATTAAGGAAGAGGAATGAGTCTCCTATGACATTCATTTATCTGCATGCACGCACAGCATTAAGGACACTGGCACCTGACTAGCATCACCTCTTTCTACCAATACAGAACTACAAATGCAATCATTGCTTTGGCAAAATGAACACAAGAGGGCGCTCAAGCTCTCGTCCGTCTAGAGCCGACAACACAGCGGCCACGCCCCCTCCTCCTGTAGAGTTCTACTGGAGACCGTGCTGACTCTGCCAATCCCTGCGCCGCGATTGTCCTGACGTCAGTACCGACGTTTCTCCACGTTTCAGAGGAGGGGGGAGAGTGGAAGGCGATGTTTAACGAGCGAATGAATCGGACGCAGACGCCAGCGTATTTATTTACGTTTATAAAACGGTAAAGGCGTCCCAGTGATCACCGTTAACGATATGTAAATAAAGCAGACCGTGTCGGAAGGTGAGTGTGGCCGCGTGTATTGGGATGTGTTTATTTTTATTTTTTTTCTATTTGAATGAAGGGTCGGTGGGCGAGGCGGGAAGCGGGTCTGCGAATGTAAGGCGGGTTATCAGACGCTGGGGGAGCTGCGCAGGACGGGGGCAGAGCGGGACTGTGATATATACTCCATAGCTCCGGGGGGATGGGAAGAAGGTTGTGGGGGGAGGGAAGGGGAGCCGCCATGTTATCACGCAGCGAGGGGCGAGGAGCGAGGAGGGGCTTGTGCCCTGCAGGCTAGCATAGGGGGGAGGGGGACAGGGGCTGCAGAAACACTGCACCGGGCAGCAGCAGCAGCAGCAGCAGCATAACTCTATGTCTTTGTTATTTGACGTCTCTGTTGCGTCCTTCTCTGTTGCGTCCCTGTGAATCATTCACAGCTCGTTCACTCCGTTTCCCTTTTTAATAAGGTAAACATGCTGGGCAATCTGCGGGACACAAAGTGTGACCGTGTCTGGCCCTGACATTAACCATGTTCTTCCCGTGTAAGTTTATGGGGAGGATTGTGTCACATGGTGGCTGGAAGTGTGCTTGGGTATGCAGTGGTGTGAGAGGGCAATATTAAAACGGGATTAAGGTTTGGGTTATAAATAGTAAGGTGGCTTTATTTTGTTCCAACTTTTTTATTGCAATTTTAACACTGCATACGTTTTAAATTCGGGGGGTTGCTGCAGCTATTATGCAAATTGATGTATTTACAGTAGTTCGAGTTGTGCAATTGCATTAAACCAATCTAGCAGTTTATATATATATATATATATATATATATATATATATATATTTTTTTTTTAAATCACATTTTGTAACTAGTTGACTGTTTGATTGCTAATAAGTCATTTACATGGTGTAAAAGTATCTATCTCACTCCACAAAGTGCATGTTAAATGTTATGGTCAGATTTGGTTGGGGGAGGTAGTTGGGTAGAACTACAGTTTCAAATGGTATGGTGTTCTTTTTAATCTATACTCAAAGCCTTAGGTGTTTGCTGTCAATGCAATGTTAAACGTGAGCTTCAGCCAAAATATTAGATATATAAAGTTGTTGGCAACCCACTTTTCTTGTGTTCTAATTAAACATGTCAACCACTTTCTGCACATTAAAAATAAGAACAGTTATGGTTTGGAGTACAGTGAGAGAAAACAGTATTCCTGTTTCTGTGTGAGCTTAGCCATTTTTGTAGTTTTTTGGTGAATGCAGGATTCCATGAAGCAGCATTATGGGCTGTTTATTTATTCTTTCAAGTGGATAGTCTCTTAATGCCAAGCTGTTTTGGTCTTCTAACACTGGAGTCATTTTCTCTCTGGTGCCATCTAGCAAAGAAATAGTTACTAACCGGAAGCTGCTGACAATCCAATAATTATTGGTGGAATTTGAGACATTTCTTCACAGCTATTTCATGTAGTAAAGTAATTATATCCATATACAGCTTTCAAATATATATTGCTAATAATTAACCATAGAACTGTAGCATGTGGCATTGTTTCCTCCGATAACACAACATATCCGGTTATAATGCAATCACAGTTTACATAGGATTCAGTGGTGATGCAGATCAGAAGACACCCACGATTATACAACAAAACCTGCACCTCCTATGTACATCTATCAAACTTTATGGTTAATTCAAGCCTTTCGGTGTGTTCGCTGACATTAAGGCCATTATTCAGCATCTTGTGAAGCTGCTTCTCTGTGCAGAAGATTGTAATCCAATTCACTTGAAACAAGTTAATGTCCAGCATATGGAAGTTGCTTCACAGCATATTTAGTAGGGGCTAGTAATAAGCAATAGTTACAAAATCAAAGCTTGGTATTGGGGTGGAGCAGAATACTTTTCCATGGCAGATGTGTACAGTTTATGCCATTTTGTGTGGATTACAAATTCTTTTAATATTGAACTGTCTCAATTTTAACAATTCAGATATGGCCCACCAGTCAAGTAATACTTGCCAATTTGTCATCTTACAATTATGGTGGATGTTTTTGAGTCTTTGAAACAAACATTTTGAATGGAAATGCTTCCATAATGCTAGACATTTACATCTAGCTTATTGGAGCATGAGATGTTTTTTTTTTTATCTGCCTGAGAATTTTTAAGGACCTATTCTTTGTTTCAATGCAGTAAAACTGGGTCACCTTTTTCGTGAAGTCGCTGCCAGGTCAGAACAACTATGCTAAATGGTAGCGTAACAAACCAATTTTTCCTGCCCATGAGTTTAGTATTTCACATTGATATTTTTTGGCGAGAGTGTCATGATAATGTAAATCTTTGAAACAAATCTTTACTTTCATGTAGAAATGATAAATGGGATGAAAGTCACGGCAAAGAGATTTATTTTCTTCAATAGACCCAATGATTATAATTGCCATTTTTGGTCTAGTGTCGGCACTAAATACAAATCAATGAACATAAGTACCTGTGCACTTATGCATGTGTATGTTTAAGAATGGAGTTGGTCTCACAATACCCATACAAAAACAGTTAAAGCAGGATTGCATAGGACAGCATCAAGAAGTTTATGGATGATCTGAAGAATTAATTGTTCTTAAAGGAAAGAAAAAAAGAATGGTTTTCGAAAGCTTGTCTTAAAAAAATGTAATGGCTGTCCAAAGAGAGGAATGCTCAATATTATTGAGGTAACTTATTTTTGCAGATTACCATCATAAAGAAAACTATACCGACATAAAGTGGTGTTTGCATCTAAAAATCGATATTCTGGTAAGGTTCTGTGGTAGAACAGAACTACATCACTATAATAAACTCAATTGTGAAGCTTGAGATGCAACTTTAAAACACCTTTCTAGAAAGGTACATCATGGAAATGTAACTCTTGAGGTACTTTATGGCATACCCTGTACATCATAAGGTCTGGCACACCAGGGGTGCTTGACATACAAAAACGTCATCCTGTTTTTGCGTTTTTTCTGTCGGGACATCACGTTCACCTTCATCAAAGTGAAATGGCCATGATTTGAAACAGAAGTGGAGCCCACGTGACTTAAGTTTATATTACTGGAGTATCGGTTGCGATTATGTGGGAGCTTGCTGCCAGTCTCCTGGCAGTGAAAAGGTTAATGCAATGTGTTGGATTATACTCTTAAGTATAGAAACGGCATGTTTGTTTTGCGTTGTCCTTGTATTAGAAAGAACGAGACTGCAGTATATTGCGAGGTTACAGAGGGGGGTCGCAAGTGCTAATCACGTACTTATATGGGTAGTTTCCTGCATATTTTATTTTTTTTCGCATTTTTAAATTTTCACAAAAATGCAGCCCCAGTACCATGCCTTATGTGCTCTGACAGTTCAGATGTAGAAACCAGCTAGCCCTCTTCAAGCCCTTAGAGCAATCCTTCTCTCCGGCAATACATGTAGTCTCTCATCGCCTCTCTTCCTTCCTACTTATGTCTCTCCTTGACACTATTCCTTCTCACCATCTCCATTCCTTCTCTTACACTGTGGCCACCTTAACACACCTTTTCACTCGTTTTCTCTCAGCAATGGCTCAATTCGCTCGTCTTTAAAGGCTGCCTTAATCGCACCTATACTAAAGAAGCCCTATTGCCTAATCTCCCTTTTTGTATTTCACTTGAACAATGTGTGTTATTACATACTTGTGTTCCTTTCTTCTAACTCTGTCTTTTTAAAAGCCCACAGTTTGGATTCTGTCCTAACCACTCCACTGAGACTTGTAAAAGTTGACAATCATTTTTTGAACATTAATTCCCAGGGGGCAGCTTTACCTGACCTTGCAACATTTAATTATAGAAAATACATTTTAAACTAGGATGGAGGGGGGAGGGGAATGAAACAGATAATGAACTAAATAGACTAGATGAGGAAACAAGGGGTTATATTGGTAGAATGGGGGCAAGTGCGAGTTTGACAAGCAGCAAGACACCCATACTAAATACAGATAATACTAGAAAACTTCTAAAGACTAAACAAAATTGGCGCCGAAAGGAAGGAGCAGATAAGATAATAGTACATTTATAACAAAAAAGAGGGAAATCCCATCAATTAGATTGTAAGCTCTTCGGAGCAGGGACTCCTCTTGCGAAATGTTACTCTTATGTCTGAAGCTCTTATTCCCATGATCTGTTGTTGCTATATAAATAAAAATATACATACAAGATTCACGAACTCCATAACGGGGCACTCTGAGTTGGTACATTTTTTTTTTATCTAATCAAATTATTAAATATGCAATTGATGTTAGAACAAACAAGACAAAATATAATAACACTAAAAAACATGTAAGTGGACCATCCCCAAAGAAAGTCACAACGGTAATATAAATGAAAAGCTGTAAAGCACCCTAAAAATGTCATAATAGTAGGGTGACAAAAGAGCACCTCAGATAATATTGAAGGTACTAAAACCTCAGTGATTCCTAAGGTCCAGGAGGGGTTAATGAATGACCTCTCCTGAAAAATTGGATATCTGCACAGCCAGCTGGATAGATGGAAAAAAATGTACATAACCTCAAGACCGCGCATATATATAAATACACGTCAATAGGTAACGTGTGTGTGTGTGTGTGTGTGGTAAACCCTGGTGGAAAAGCTGTAATAGTGTCAACTAGAAACACGTAGCAACAAATCATTATGGGATTCTCTACATTTCTAATTGGCTCTCATACATTTCTATTCCCGCATATTACATTTCATAGAGGTACTTTTCCTTTCTACTAATTATATAATTCTTCCCATTGTTTAATACTTTATCTGGGAACATGATTTGTTGCTAAGTATTTTTAGTTGACATTGTAACTATTACAGCTTTCCCACCAGGGTTTACTATACACACGTGTTGTTACCTGTTGACAAGTGTGTGTGGTCTTGAGGTTAGGTAACCCCTCCAAATAAGCGGCTTGAAAAAATTATAGAAAATAAGGCACCTGGCGCCGATGGCATACATCCAAGAGTTCTCAAGGAGTTAAGTTCAGTAATAGCCAAACCATTACATTTAATATTCAAGGGCTCAATTTCCACAGGCTCAGTACCACAAGATTGGCATAAAACAGATATGGTGCCTATATTTAAAAAGGGAGCTAGATCACAACTGGGGAATTACAGACTTATATGCTTGACTTCAATAGTGGGGAAGCTACTTGAAGGTTTAATACGGGATAATATTCAGGAATACCTTATGGAAAACAAAATTATTAGTAATAGTCAGCATGGATTTATGAAGGATAAATCATGCCTAACTAATCTTATTTGTTTCTTTGAGGAGGTAAGTAGGAATTTAGACCAGGGTAATGCAGTTGATGTGGTCTACTTGGATTTTGCAATGGCTTTTGATACGGTTCCATATGAAAGGTTGGTATGCAAAATAAAGCAGATTGGACTCAGTAAAAATATAAGCACCTGGATTGAAAACTGGTTGAAGGACGGACAGCAGAGGGTTGTCCTAAATGTAACCTTTTCAGGTTGGGCTAAGGTTGTGAGTGGAGTACTTAGGTATCAGTGCTGGGACCCCTACTTTTTAATTTGTTTATTAATGACCTTGAGGTTGGCATCAAGAGCAAAGTCTCCATCTTTGCTGATGATACTAAATTGTGTAAATTAGTAGGATCAGAGCAGGATGTAATTTTTCTCCAGAAGGACTTGGAGAGACTGGAAATGTGGGCAGGTAAATTGCAGATGAGCTTTAATACAGATAAAGGAAAGGTTATGCATTTGGGAAGTAAGAATAAACTGGCGACTTACAAACTAAATGGGGATACATTAGGGGAATCCTTGATGGAGAAGGATTTAGGAGTGCTTGTAGACAGCAGGCTTAGCAATAGTCCCAAAGTCATACTGTAGCTGCAAAGGCAAATACGATCTTATCTTGCATTAAACGGGCAATGGATGGAAGATAAGTAAATATAATTGTGTCCCTTTTTATAAAGCATTAGTGAGACCACACCTTGAATATGAAGTACAATTTTGGGCACCAATCCTAAGAAAAAAGACATGGAACTAGTGCAGAGAAGAGCTACCAAATTAATAAAGGGGGTGGACAATCTAACTTATGAGAGGCCAGCTAAATCAGATTTATTTACATTAGAAAAGAGGCGTTCAAAAGTGGATATGATAACTATATACAAATATATTTGGGGATAGTACAAGGAGCTTTCAAAATAACTATCCCAAGGATTGTACAAATAACTTGGGGGTCATACCTTAAGGTTGGAGGAAAGGAAATTTCACCAGCAACAAAGGAAAGGGTTCTTTACAGTAAGGGGAGTTGAAATGTAGAATTCATTACCCATGGAGACTGTGATGGCAGATACAATAGATTTGTTCAAAAACAGTTGGACATCTTTTTTAGAAAGGACAGGTATATAACAAATAAGTAAACATGGGAAGGATGTTGATCCAGGGAGTAATCCGATTGCCAATTCTTGGAGTCAGGAAGGAATTTATCTTTCCCCATATGAGAGATCATTGGATCTTATGTCACTGGGGTTTTTTGTTTGCCTTCCTCTGGATCAATATGTAAGTATAGATCTAGGATCTGTCTAAATTTAGCATGGGTTGAACTTGATGGACGTATGTCTTTTTAAAAAAAAATTTTTTCCCAACCTCATCAACTATGTAATTGCACCCTTCACAGACTGCACTCTTGGAATTTGAGACACTGCTCTTTCATGTTTCATCTCCAAGCTTACATATCAGGATCTTTTCTATGGCCTCTGGTCTTTTCCCCTACGCTCCCTCCCCTCCTTTCTACTACTAATACATGTATTTAGCCTTCAGTGCCATCTGTATAGTGATGACACCAAAGTTTATATTTTCTTTTCTCACCTCTTATGTACTCTTCGGTCTGTCACTAACCGCTCTTCTTCTTTCTCTTCCTGGATATCTGATCACTGACGCAATCTTAAACTAAAGTTAGAATTTTGCAACCCTCCAACTCTTAACTATTTTCAAGGTTTAGAGGGAAGGCTGGTGTTGGCAGCCAGTCTCTAAAAAAGAAGCACTCTAATGATGCATGCCAAGGTTTATTTAAAACTTAACATTTATTATGTCTGCTATTAATACTTTAGAGCACATGTGAACAAATACATTTTTTTTAGTTTTATTTAATTTTCCTTAAAACATTTGTGAGGAGATAAGTGAAGAAATGTAGTGTCTGGTATCAATTTTTTTTTTACACATAACACCAAACTTAATGATGTCTGATATAAACTTGTCCAGAACTGGGTCTATGGCGCTGTTTTGCTAGTAACCCACCAGCAAATGAATGAGATGTAATACCCACTATACCACTATGATGAGACCGAGACCGAGATCTGATTATCTAAATATAAAATCTGTGACTAACACAGCACAGCTCTAACATCACTGTATAATTTTACTTCTCTGGTCACAAGTCAGTATTGATAAAATAAACAAGGAGCTGGCTATCTAAATATAAATGCTGTGACTGACACAGCACAGCTCTAACATCGCTGTATACTTTTACTTCTAATCTAGTGCCTAAGATATAGCATAATTGGTATGTGGGAGTAATTCAATTACTTGTGGGTAGTAGCAATGCTAAAGAATAAGGCTTATTGGCATGTAGATAGATAAGTGGTATTATCATTAGAGTGTGTGAGTAGATGTCCTTGCATATGTGTGACACACTGTGTCCTATTGCAAAATTAGACCATGCTTTTGTTACAAATACACCCTACATTGGCTACAGTAAACTGACACAATGTTGCTATACGCGTAATGCACTATTAAACCAATCTTAGGTAAGCATTCTTACACATCATAGTGCCAATAGCATACAAAAACAGCCTTGCTTGCTAAATACTGTCTTATTACACTATCATACCATGCCTCTGAGCCAGAGATATAAGCTGAAATAACAGACTTATGCACAGTAACCTAAAATGGCTATAATAGCTGGCACAATTAATACAAGCAAGCAATGCACTACTACAAATCAAATTTAAATCTTGCACACAGCGGTGCTAGTAAAACGCAGATACAACCTTGCTGGAACACACGGCATACAGCTTACAGATCCTCCTCCTCCTGAATTGACGTGACTACGTCATACGCCCAACCCGGTTTCCCTCCCACCTGGAGCTTCGTCAGGGGCGAGTGATTGGCAGGATTTACATTGCCATATTTATAATGGTATGGTTGTTATGGGAACCCTGTTCCAATCGGAACATGCCTATCATTTAAAGGTATCCCATTAAAACCTGGTGGCAATGTATATACTGCCCATCTGTGATCTATCATATCAGCAGCAGACCCATAATAAAATAGATATTTAACATAAAATAATTTTTGCTGGGCAAAGTTTGTGGACAAGATGAGACCCCAAGTGATCTCATTATAAGGAACAGCCATGTTCAGAGGGTTATTTTGGCAGTAGAGGGAAACAAACAGGGAGGGGGAGGAGAGAGAAAGCATAGGACCAATTGAATATTAAAATGAAATTGGAGAACTTGTTATAGTACTATAGTATAATGATAAATCAGTACTGTGTTGGTTTTTTGATAATATATCTTTAAAAGGGATACAGACAAATTTTACACGGTGAGTAGACATATTATGGGATATTCAGGCTATCTGTTTAATAAATTGAATTGGCACGGTTGGTATATTTATTTGCTTGGACCACTTAAATGTGGCCAGATCTTAAGGATGAATGGATGTTAAAGAGAGGTTGTATAATTCTCATCAAATGAATGTCGTGAATGTGTACCCCTCGTTAAGTCCTGATGGACTTCGAGTATTGAGTCTATATATCCATTCTGATTCCTTTTTAAGCAGCCTATTGTCTATTTCACCACCTCTCATTGTATTCTTTAGATTTTCAATTCCAACAAATTTGAGGCAGGTGGCATCTCCTTGGTGAAATGTATTGACATGGCGTGCCACCGGAGTGTCCAATTTATTATTGACTGAGTTCACATGTTCTAATATACGTCTCCTGAGTTTCCTTATTGTTTTACCCACATATCTTACACCGCATTCGCAAATGATAAGATATATAACATTTGAAGTTTTACAATTGATATATTGTCTTATATCATATTGCCGTGTTTTTGCAGTATTCGTGAATATCTTAGAAGATTTAATTTATTGACAAGCTTTGCAGTTTTTACATTGGTATGTCCCTTTTAATGAAGATGAAAGCCAAGTAGTTGTTGGTTTGCGTTGAAAGTGACTATGAATTAGTTCATCCCTTAGTTTATTTGAGCGCCTGCTTGTGATGCTGGGAGTCTCTTTTGAGACCTTAGTTAAGTCCTCATCGGATTTCAATATATGCCAATGTTTGGCGAAGATGGATTTGATGTGTTGCCATCTGGAATTATATGTGCCAATACATCGAATTTCTGTGCTTGGAGGTTTATTATTTGGTAGCAACAGTGTATCCCTGTCACTTGACAGAGCTCTATTGTAGGCACGTTTTAGACTCGCCAAAGGATGGCCTCGATTGTGGAATCGTTGTTTGAGGTCATTAGCTTGTTTATGAAACTCCCTCGCTGTAGAACAGTTACGCTTGATGCACAGATATTGCCCATTGGGAATATCCTTCAGCAATGTCGGTGGATGTTGGCACTTGCTTCCAATAAACTGTTAGTTGCAGTTTTTTTTCTAAACGCAGTGGTCTGAATTAAATTGGTCTCATCTTTGGAGATCCTTAGGTCCAGGGATGTAATCTCCTTCTTACTATATTCAGTTGTCAGTTTGAGATTGAGAGTGTTCATATTTAGTATTTTTACAAATTCAATGAATAGCACTTCTGGTCCATTCCATATTAGTATGATATCGTCAATGAAACGAAGCCATAAATCTATATGGTCAGTGTATCTTTTTAGTCCTTCAACGAACACATACTGAGACTCCCACCAGCCCAGGTACAGATTGGCATATGTAGGGGCACATGATGTCCCCATTGCAGTACCCTGGGTCTGGTGGTAGTATGTGCCGGCGAAGAGGAAGCAATTGTGACTCGACAAAATGTAGTAATTCCATAATGTATTCATTATGTGGTCTATAACTACGATTTCTTGTAGACAAGAAGAAATTGCAAGCAGTTAATCAATTAGTATGAATAATACTGGAGTACAGTGATTCCACGTCTAGTGTAGCTAGAAGTGTGTTCTCATCTGTACAAATTCCATTACGTCTCAATAATGTATCCTTAGTGTCTTTAATGTACGACGGTATGGCGACCACAAAGGGTCGTAGATTTCTGTCCAGATAAATACTACTCTTTTCAGTTAGATTATTGTTCCCCGACACGCTAGGTCTGCCTGGTGGTCTTTTTTGGTTTTATGTATTTTTGGCAGTGCATAGAAAGTAGCTGTTGTCGGGGATTTGACTGACATAAATTCAAATTCCTTTTTGTCAATTAGTTTATCAAGCGCTGTTTTCAGTATTAAGTTAAGGTCACTCCTAAATTTGATCATAGGGTCATGATCTCAGATACAATAAGTATTTTTGTCTTTTAAAATTCGTTTAGTTTCATTAACATAATCATCAGTTTTCATTATTACAATATTGCCCCCTTTGTCGGATGGTTTTATCGTTATATCATTCCGTGATGTTAGATTCTTCAGAGCAACATTTTCCTCTATGGTGATATTCTTATTTTTATGTTGTATTTGTTTAATCTTTTCCAGATCCCTTGTTACAAGGTCTGTGATTACTTCAACTTGGGGGCAAATATTCATAAGTGGAGTAAATTTGCTTTTTGGTTTTAAATTTGTGAATGAACCTTCCTGTCTCTCTGAATACTTCATTATCCTCAAGTAATGATAGGAGGTACTTGGGTTAATATATATATATACATACTGTATATCCAACACTGTTGATTATTTGTTATATTAGAGAGCAGTATAATCACTTTTGGTGGTTTTTGTATACCTCCAACTCTTAACCCTTAAGCTTTAGTTTGCTCTCAAAAACTCCACCTTTCTCCCAATATCTTCATCATTTGGTCTGGTACATCATCCTTCACATTCAGTTCATCGCCAAATTTTGCTGCTTCTATCCATGCAATATTGCTAAAATGCACACATCTCTTACCTCCGAATCAATCAAAATCTTAATTTATGCCTTTGCAAATGTCTTGTCTCAACTACTGTGTGAAGGTGAAAAAGAAGGCGCTAACTCTACTAGTGTACACTGGTGATGTACAGTGAGTGATGATTATAATCAAATGATTAAAAAACAGTGGTGACGTGATATACAACGTGAAAAAATAAGTTTAAACCCCCCTGCTCAAACCCAGCTGGTAGGGACTGGTTCCACTAGTCCCACAATTCATCATTGTCCAGTTGCAATCCTGGGGGAGCATGAAAGGGAAATACAACAAAAAGCAATCTAAGTGCAGACAGTTTGATAACTTATATATAGAATCTGTGATGAATCTTGGCTCGTATGTTTGGCCTACTTACAAGATGTAAGTCAAAAACAAGCAGTTTGACACAATGGTCTATGCAAGGAGGGTTTCTCATCCAGGAATATGGAGACTTCCGATCTCAGCTTAGCAGCAGTGTATATAAAAAATAAAAGATATCCATAGTGCAGACCAGTAATGTAAAAAAACTTGACTTTATATTGTTTAAAAATGAACACTTACAATAAAAACATGTAATTCATACGTGTATCACAATATATGTGACCGAGGAGAGAATGCTGTTAGCTTCAGGCTCACCCACCACCTCCGGTATGGACCCTGCGTGGGACACTGCTGCCTGGGACTCTCCACCTCGTAGGATCCCTCTGGCGTGTGTTATTCCTGTCAGCTTCGTTGCTCGTGCAGGACGCTGCTTGGCTCTCTGCCTGGAGCTCCCTCTCGGGTGGGCTGTCCTGTCCGGCTGGCTCCGATACGTCACTTCCGGTTGGTCGCGATGCGTCACTTCCGGTCGTGGGTCTGCAATCTCTGCTACAGCTCTCTTCTTCTGGGCGGCTACCACTCTACGCGTTTCGCCAATAGGGTGTGTGGCGTCCTCAGGAGTGTACCGCCCTCTACTCCTTAGTATCTTAATATACCCCGCATGATTGGCAATTAATCCAAAAAACATGTGTCTAAAATGATCTGCACTAATTACTGCCTTAAAATGCATCTATATACATAAGGGAGCACTTTGTTTTCAGTAGGCAAAATACCATGGATATCGGATTCTGAAAACTTCAATAAGATATAGGAAATAAATTATTTATATTTGTGATATGAGATGTTTATATCAAACCAGAATAATGCATAAGTGAGGGATAATGGGCTCAAAAGAGAGGTGATTGAGACTTCTTATATCCATCAATGGAACCCAAGTTGCACACATCTCTTACCTCCGAATCAATCAAAATCTTAATTTATGCCTTTGCAAATGACTTGTCTCAACTACTGCAACCTTTTTATGGACTTTCTCTCTCGTTTTAAGCACTGCTGCCAAATTATGTTTGGACGATATACCAATATATCGCAATAATAGAATCTCCCTGTGTGCGGATATGGGAGGCTACCTTTTATCATGATCCTGTACTACTGTACTGTACTACTGAGTGCATTGAGAGCAGCTTTGCAGCTGCTGCTTTGCGATCTCTCCCAGAGTCCCCCGGGGAGGAGCTTCGAGCAGCATGGGGAGGCAGCGGTGAAAGGTAGGAATTCCACACTTTCCTATAACCCCTTTAGGGCACTTAAACCCTTCCTCAACCTCACCATGGATATTTAACCCCTTCCTCTCTTCCATGGGAAAAGGGGTGCAAGCACAATGAGCTAAACTTATTGCAATATAAGTGCAATACTAATGAAGTAAATGTGAAGCCAATCTATCTGCTAGCTCACAGGAATTCACTTTTAAGGGAAAAGGCAGCCCAGAGGGCGGAAACTTCTCCCAAAATCCAAGGAAGTATTTGACAAAGTAGAATGTCCTCATTGGCGCCAACAACCACTTTAATATAAGTGGGACCGTGATAAGGCCAACTAGAATTAACTAGCAAGTCTCCGATATCACAGCAAAAAGACAAAAACAGCAACATGCAGGCACTTGTGACTTTAAAGAATCCTTATGGAAACTTGTTTGTACTCCAGAATTGAATACAACAGCTAGCACAGCCTCTCTTCCAACCCGGCACTGAGACCCTTCATCTCTCTCCTGGGGAATGTCCCCATACTCCCTCCTCCCCCCCCCCCCCTCCCAGCACTGAACCCTTTTCTCTCTTCTCTCCCCAACCCCCCCCCCTTCATGGTACTACCCATTCCTCTTCCCTCCCCACCCATCGGTGGCGCTGAACACCTTCCTCTATTCCCCCATGGCGCTGAGCCCCTCCTCTCTCACACTAGACCCATCCTCCTTGTCCACCAACATCCACCCCCAGAAAAAAAGTAGCACTAACCTAATATTAAATTAATACCAACAATATGGTTTTCATACACAATAAGTGTCAAATGAAGGTATAGAGTCAAAAATGGTATACTTGAGTCCAGCTACCAGAGTCCAGGAGAGAGTTCCACGTCTCTCCAAAATGTGAGCAAGAAAGAAAGATATCCTCCGGCGCGATGGCTCAGGTACAGTTGTTAAGTATAAAGTATAAATTAAGTATAAATTGGGTAAATGCAAAAGGAGACAACAATATATAAGTAAATATATAAGTAAAAGTTGTTAGCCTATTTAGACATTTTTAGTTGGACTTCTGCACTTGCAGATTAATCTAGTGTGTGATCTAGAAGTTCATTCCCTCTTGGAGTCTGAGGTTAATCAGATAGGTAAGGCTAGATCTCAGCTTACTCAGGATATTGACTTGATATAAATGTGGCGATAGAGGGGTTAATCAGGCCATTAATAAAGGCAGTATACCCGGCTGATTAACCCTAAATCGCATTGGGACTGAAGGGGTTAACTGGATGTTCACCACACTGTTTTCCTCTACACCATCTTTCTTGTCCCCATTTTGCAGCTCATTCCCTAGCTGCAGTAATAGGCATGTATACAAACTGTGTCAATTGGTTTTGAGACACAAGAGGGAGCTGTGAGCGCTAAACCAAATGCTGATTGAAGACACATGGCTATGTATGGGTGGCCGCGTTGAAAGTATAAGGATCACTTTATAAGCTTTCGACCTCGCAACCACAAGGTTAAGTGACTTGGTGGTTTGCGGTCGAGCTGAAGTGGTTTCTGTCAAAATGTATCCGCTACCTTGTTAGCTTCATAACTTGAAAGAGGGAAAGTCAATTGACGTGAGACTTGGGCTAAACTGCAACACCACATCATAGCCTGTTCAATTAAATAAGCTAACTCGTGAACGGAATAAGATGGCACTCTAATTTTTGGAGTGCAGTGAGGAATAAAGAAAACACACATACACACACTTTATAGTAGTGGCACAAGCAGAACATACTGTATTAATAAACTGTTATACTGTTGGTTTTAAATGTGAAGACAGAAAAACTGTTTTCTGTTAGCCCGGGAAAAAACCCTTTAGCATGCAAATATGCTAAGGGTGAATGAACTGAGGGATTTCTCAACTCTGTGCTTCAGACACCCTGCAGAGATGGGGCCTCAATGTCTATGAGAAGTCCGGAGTTGAAAAACCTCAGCAATCCTAGGTGTTAGGAGGGCCAGGATATTGTGAGTGCCAGATACCGGTGTAAAGTAGGGGTACTTCACACTTGGTGGCCAAACTCCAGACTCGGTGTCACCAGTTAAGGGGCTGACCCCGGTATGCTAAGGAGCTCAGGTGTGAAGTTAACACATGCTCCGTGCAAACCGGGAGGCAGCTCCTGCGATTTCTGCGAAGTACTGGCAGGTCGGGGATAGATGGGGAAAATACTCCCACAGGTGGGATTGGGTGCATATGTTAAGTATAGAACCCGGTTCCGGAGTGTGAGGGGGTTAATAATATCGTAACCAAGGATCATCCCCCTCTTCTGGAATTCGTTAGAGCTAAGGGTTCCCGAACGAACCCTGTAAGGACTGAACAAAGTTTTACCTTGTGGCGGAATTAGAGGGCTGGCAAGTTGCTCCCCTAGCCTGGAACTGCTACATGGATCATTGTGTGCACCCACTTGCATGGGTGCCCAAAGACTTTGTTTCGTTCCAAGGACAATAGATTTCGTTCCCCCATCCCAGTAAGTGTTTTATTGAGTGTATATTGTGAAGATTTGTTTGTTTGTCTGAAAATAAATTACAATTTATTTTACTCCTCTTGTGTGCTCAGTGCAGAATTCCGGTATTAATGTGTAGATAAGACCTGGTCTACTGTGATAAAAAGCAAAAATGATGCCACAGGTCATGTGATGTCACGTCACCCCACCACGTCATTTGACACGCATTGCCATGGCGTCACGTCACATGACCCCCGTGGCTTCATTTGACACCGCCTTGCCATGGCGATGCATCGCGAAGACCCGGCAGAGAACAGGAGTTAGAGGCCTCACGCCTCCCCGGCATTTAATTTAAATGCTGTGGGGAACAGCGTGGGGCCTCTAACTGCCGTACCCCCCCCCCAGTTGGCGCACTGCTGTCTTAGATCATAAGCTCCTTGGAACATGGATCTCCTGACAATTTCTTCTTTTTATTGTTCATAAATTGATTTTAACCTGTTTTTGTCTACCTATTTCTTTTTACCCTTATTGTGCTGCACTGCAGAAGTGGTTTACTTTTTTTTAAATGAAAGATATCTCTGGTTCATGGCATCCAAAATAGTTAAAACAGTGCAGTGTATGAAACAAGCCATTGTGTTGTGGCTGACTGTTATTAAACCCACTAAATTGATTTTCGGTTTAGTAAATTATAGGAAATGTTATCCTTGATGGTTAGGTGTGGAATGTCCCTTTTTATAAATGCGCACATTGTATTGAATGGCATTAGCGGCAGGCACTTTAAGTTGCATTAAAGAATATTTTTGGCCCCGTGAATCTGATGCATGGTGGTCTGTGTCAGGCCCTTTGTCAAAATAATATTCTTCACCTATATGCAGGGGTGAACAAAAAATATGAATTACTTAGGAGCCAGGTTTAAGTGGCAGGGATATGGAGTAAAGAGGCGGGAGGTGCATTCCAGCTCCCCCCTGCCTCTTCCCACTCTTCCCACTCTTCCCACTCATCTGTGGCTAGGTGTGTCATTGCATGCACACTGTGATTATACACTTCTCCTCCCTGCCACAGTGGGATATGAGAGCAGGGCCGGTCAGAGTCCTGGATCGCTCCTAACCCCAGCTAAGCAGCGTGGATGGGGTAACTGATGTCAATCACTGCCACAGCAGATTAGCACTCCAGCTATGTAGCATGGAAGCCAGAGATCTATAATACCATTTATGACAGAGTGAGTGGTCAGTGTGGTTCTCGGCACAGGTGCCAAAGGCTACATTTTTAGGCGCCGGGATTATTCCACCCCTTTCTATACATGATTAGTCTTGTGAACATTTTATGGGTGGGTTATTTTTTTTTTTTTCTCCATAAATGCAACATGTTCTCTTGTTGTTTTTTTGCTGTTTGTTTACTGCTTGCATATTTATTTAATCGCTCTTTGGTTTATTTTTATAGATGTGCTATAGCATATGGAGAACGCAGTATATTTCAGTGCGTAAATTGAGCATATGCATGATCAAGTGAGGTTGTGTGTTTTTTTTTTTTTTTTTTTTTTAATTATCCATACTGTAATTGTGTAGGACAAGTGTTTGTTTAAACTCCATTATTTTTTATTTTTTTTTAAACTGCTTGCAATGTTTGAACTGTATATGGGTCTTGGATGAATCATGCTACTATGATTTTGGTTAACAAAACACAGAACCCCAGCAAGCTCTTTTTGGAAACCCCTGAGCCCCCACAAAATATATATATGTATATGTGTCAAAATGGAGTGCTATTGAGCGTGGCATATGTATACAACAGATGACAGAGAAGCCCAATGCTACATCCAACATGACAGAAATACACAGTAAAATACTTATATATTCTCTTGAAATAGGGTCATTTAGTTTAACCCTTTGGCCAAAGCGTTGTAAGCTTGCGAGCCACGTCAAGGCAGACACCTGTTCGCAAGTCCTAACACTACCAGATAAAATACTAATATACCTCTATTAGGATTAAAAAAAAGAGCTTGCTGGGGTTCTGTGTTTTGTTAACCAATTCTCGGCTGTTCCAGCTGGTGGAGGTTAGTGGCTCCTCCTTCCCAGGTTTTAAGCCCGCCCCTCCCCACTTCCCTAGTTTGCAAGTTCCTCATTCTGCTGGATATAGACCCACTGTGGTCTTTCTCCCTCCTAATAGAGGTAAATGAGAATTTTAATCCTAATAGAGGTATATTAGTATTTTATCTGGTAGTGTTAGGACTTGCGAACAGGTGTCTGCCTTGACGTGGCTCGCAAGCTTACAACGCTTTGGCCAAAGGGTTAAACTAAATGACCCTATTTCAAGAGAATATATAAGTATTTTACTGTGTATTTCTGTCATGTTGGATGTAGCATTGGGCTACTATGATTTTGACCATAGTTATGTTTTTTTTTTCCTCTCGAAGCGTACTGAACTAAATTCCAAAACTAGTGTAAGTATGTTGACCTGCATTACATTTTGCACAAAAAAAACTTTCTTTGAAGCAAATTTCCTCATCCCTTAGGCTACACCTGAACATTTTCTAGGTATGCACAATACGTTGTATACACCAATAGCCATATTTGCTAAACTTTGCTAAGACATAATGCCCCTTATGGCACGTTCATTTGGAAATCAGACTTAACTTTTTTTATTCTTTTTTTTTTTCCCTACCAGAAATAGAACTAAAAGGACTTTGACCTGGAACTGGCAGCAATTTTAGACAACCCCTTCTTCCTTTTTAAAATGTTTTTTCTTCCCCCCCCCCCCACCTTCTCCCTCAGTCAGTGGTTTCCTTATTCAGATTTGGGAGGAGAGGACTTGCTTTTGTTTTATTTTTCAATTTTCTTGGTATTACATTAACCTTGTTTTGAAGGATACATTTTTGGCATACTGTGTCCTCTTGTGCTGGATTGCCAACATTGGTAGGTTGATACTTTGCGTCACCCATCTCCCAAGACGGGTTGGGCGAATGTCACGGAACAGTGTTACCATCCTTCCACTCAACTATAGGTCACAAGTAAACACGCTTTGCAAAGGGCTGCCAGGATATCGCCTAGGTTCTCAGACGACCAGGACTTCAAACTCTAGCTATGTAAAATGGGCCCAAGAAATAAAAACCAAAACCTACAAGGTAGCTTATCACAATTGGATCACTAAGTGGGCACCCAAGAACACTCCATGACCTTTTTAGTTATCTACAGACATGCCTTCTCTGAAACATGGGGGTACTCTACCCGTCAACAACCCTACAAAACACTGAAAGTGCTGTGGTAGTTTATAAACCATATATCTCTATATCCCCACCCACATCTGGTTGTTTTTGGAGGCAGTAGGGTCAAATGGGGAAGGCACTTACACAGATGTTAGCCAAACAAAACTGGTTGCCTCCAGTGACGGGTCCATGGGGATTTTGAGTGTGGGGGTCGGGGGGGAGAGGGGGGATATTGGAATCCAGAGTTCTTGGTTGCAGAGAGAATCTCCTGTTTTCAATTCCAAAGATTCCAGCGGTTGAGGAGCAGAGCAGATGAGACAACTGCATTTTACTAATCCACAGGACTCTGCTGGCAGCAGTGGGGGCTATACAGGAGCTTCCACATTGGGAATCATGGAGTCTCTGCCTTACCCAATATAATAAGGGTTTAACGTTTAGCTAATCAAAGGTGAGGTGTCCAAGCCCCATAAATGTCCAGCCCACAACTGGCAATTCAGGGGATTAGGGTGGGTTCAAACATGCAGACAATCACAGACCGTTTGAACAAAACTAAAAAAAAAAGGGATGGGGGAGTTGGGGAAATACTGCTCCAGTTCAAGTGGTACCAGATTACTGCCATGCAGCAAGGCCCGCTGGTAGGATCAGTGTACTCTTTAGGATTTGATTGCTGTGAATACAGCAGGAGACATAAAATTAATCCTTTTCTCATATATTGTATGCTGAATACATTCTCAAATACTACAGTTATGTGCTTTTCTTTTATGTACAGTCCAATTTTTTTTTTTTGTTAATATATAAATGGAATTTGGGTTTGGGGGATAAATTTATTTTCCTACGGTAAATAATTTATCACGATTAATATAGTTATCACGATAATACCCAATAGAAATCAAAAATATAAAGTAGGAGATCTGAGAGGCAGGGGTTTAAGACAAGGAAAATGGTTTTGAGAGACCTTTTTTGGGGAGAATGGGTTTGAGACGTTTTTTTTATTTTTAGGGGGACAAATGGGTGTAGAGACATTTGGAGGGTAAGAACTAGGCTGTAGTAGGCGGGTTGGCAACATGCGCACCTGTCGGTTGAGCTATCTGTGGCGTGTGATTCACAGCGACGGGGAGGGGTGTCAGTGATTGTAACATGAGCGGTTCACCCTCATTGGTTGAACCGTTCGCATGATCTGGGCGTCACGTGCCAAACACATTTTTTTTTTTTGTCTCGAAGATCAAACCTCATTGTTCGTCCACTCTATGTGCCTCATAGAGGAACGGCCTTTTATTTGCATTGTCCCACGGAATATGGACGCAGCCTAAATGGTTGGAAATATGGGTGAGAGACATTTTGGGGATGAAGGGTGCTTAAGAGGGAGGGAGATTACCAGCATTAGGATTCTTTTGATGACCTATATATGCATAGCTTTGTCAGGGAGCTCCCAGCACCGCCCCCTTTCCCTGGCAGCTATTCCCCCTACTCCCTTCTATACTGAAGTAGTCAGAAGGGGGGAGTGTGACTGGAAGCTCTGGGACACACTGCAGTTTCACGCGGACAATAATACTGCGGTAATAAACAATAAATACTAAGTTACCATCCATTTTTCTCTCTGTATTAGTATCTTCCCAGTACATTACCCAATCCTTAAATTCATTGATGCACTTTGCATCTGCAGGCTTACGTTTAACAGAGTGAAATTCTGTTTTGTCCTAATGCATACTTCCTCCTCTGTGTATGTTTGGGTAATGGATTAATACAAATCTTTCAAGCAAACTAACAGCTTTTGGACCTGATTATATATTTTTATTATTTTTGGTGCTTGAGAGGGAGGCAGAACTAATTGGGGTGGCAAGGAAGGTAATTGTTTTTTTTTAAACTTAGATTTAATCATGTTTTTTTTTTTTTCTTTCAGATTTAACTCGACATTTTTTGCGACCATTTCAAAAGGAAGACTTGCTGGATTTACCATGAAAAAAGTAATATTGCAAGATTAAATATTTTAAAGTCTTTAAGTGTAAAGACTTTACTCAACAAAGTGACCTAAAAACTTGGGAAACAAAAAAAATGGATGATGCTAGTGAACTGCATATGTTAAAGTACAAATGTGAAAAATGCAAATTTTCCACAAAGGAGCAGAGGAAGTATGAAAACCACGTGTCTCTTCATAAAGACATTAAGTTTGCCTGTACGCATTGTAAATATGTGTCATACACTAAAGGACACATACAGAAACATTTAGTGACACATACTGGTGAATTTCCATATCGCTGTGAATACTGTGGATATGGGGCTATTAGAAATGATTACTTAATAAAGCATATCAGAAGGATCCATGGTGATGGTCAAATACAGTGTTCTGTGAGCATTAATACGAATGACTCAAAAAATAACTCCATTAATATAACACAAAATGCTTTGCAGAAGAACATACAAGAGATTTCACAGACAACACATACTTTATCCAGTAAGTCAAATACGCCTGTAGAAGTTGTAGACTTAACAACAAACTTACAAAAAGACATCTTGCTTCATAAAACGGTATCTGAATCAACTAAAGATGTTGGCAGTCTGCTTGGATGTGGCAGTCATGTAGAAGTAGAGTTAATTCATCCAGTAGAAAAACAGCTGCACCCTGGGATGCCATTAACTGTAGTTGCACCTTCAACTTTTCAGGTACCATCTAACTGTATTGCCGAGCTGGTGGAGGTGAGATGTATTAATGGTACATATCACTTAATTTTAAAGTTTTTTGAGCAAGTACATTCAACTTTCCAGGATGGTGAACCTAAAAATGTAAACACATGTGAAAAACAAAAACAATTGGAGAATATTACAAAAGTCCCTTTTAAACCTGAAAGACCTGAAGCAAGTACAAGTCCATGCTTATTGCAAGCAGTCAATACGTTAAGCAATGATTGCAATGGAAAATTGTTGCAGACAATTTTAACTGCAGGGAAGGATGTTACCACTACAAGGGAGTTTTTTGATATAGATATGACTGTTCCATGTAATCTTCAAGCTCCTAAGGATACACAGAACTTTCTAGGATCATTGTCACAACAAAGCATTGGGAGCATCAGTAATGTTTTAGAAGGACCATTTATTTCATCTGTGTTTTCTCTTAGCACTGAATCGGGGAATATCCTAGAAGGAATATGTTGGGCAAGTTGTCCAAAAAGTAGCACAGATACGAGTCTTGTAGATGTTAAAACATTGAACCCTTCACCCTTCTCTGAGTGTCCTCCTAAAGGGGAACATGGAAATAACGTACCTGGAGCTGAATATAATTCTTCAGAAGTGGGAAAGGACAAAGATCAGCAAATTCAAAAAACAACTTTACAAAATGTGATCAATGAATTGTCTGAAACCAAAACAAATTTTGGTCAAACAGATGAAGTGAAACAGGAAAGTGTTGATGTTGACATAAAATTACCTCCTGGGAAGAGAGTACGACTTTGTGACAGAACATTGAGAAGTTCTAGCAGACAGAAGAAAAGGGGCTTATATGGTCATAAATCAAACTCTGTCGTCAAAGTGGAAACCACTTTCTGCACCAAACCACAGACCCTCTTTTTATCTTGTGACAAAACCGTTACTATGCAACCTCTAACCTGTGCCACTCAAAATAGTCATAACGATGTTCCTACATTGTCAGAAAGAAGAGAATTATTGGATAAATCAAAAAGTTTTGGATCTGTGAATATACTTTCAAAACAAGAGAGCGTTTCTGAGCATGATGGTGAAAGAATCTGTAAAGTCAGACAATGGAAAAGAAAACCACATACACAAAAGCAATCACAAATAAAGAGACCGCAAAAAACATATCAAGAAAAAAGTTGTTCCAAGGATAAGATTAAACGTCCTTACAAAAGACAAACGACTTCCAATTTAAAGAAAGCATTACTACAAAGTTCAAGACGTCTTAAGCTTGTACCTGCCAAAAGTGATCAGTTGATACAAACTCCTGATTTCAGACAACCAGTTGTTGTATTAAACCATCCTGATGTGGAGTCATTAGAAACATTTCACGTAATGAAAGTTATCAATAAGTTTAAAGGCAATGTTGTAAAAGTTACGTTATCCAGAAGAATGTGTAAGCTGATGAGGCTCAAGTAAATTCAGTGACATGCATCGAATGTCTTTCATTGGTCAGTGTTGTGTTTTTTTTTTTTTTTTTTTATTAAATATGACATGTAACATTTTCTGAATCTGTGAAACGTTTACTGCAATATCAAATTTTCATTTGGCGTTATTAAAAATCTATAAATAAACATTTTTTTTTTAATCAACTGTTTTAGATGCCATGTGGCACTTTTTACATGATTTGACTGTTAAATGCCTTTTAATTACTGATGCATAAACTAAGCTGACAGGTAGAACATACAATTGACTAATTACTACTAAGCGGATAACCATAGATTTTGTTGTTTTTCTATCTACTAAAAGAAATCATACAAATCCCTGAAAATTGCCAATTCAGGTTCATTTAATTTTAAAGCCACATACCCCCTAACTGCTTCTCCGTCTGTGGGGCACCCTTCTTTTTAAAGCAGGATTTTAAACTGAGCTGCGCTGTATTCAGTTCTGGGGGCTCCCAAGTGAAGTTGCCAATATTGCTGGTTTCTAAAGGGTGTATTAAAAGGCCTATACAATAGGAACCCAAAACCATCCTTTTTTTTTTTTGACTGGACATTTGGCAGCCATTTTGTTTCCCTGGAGGGGAATTTAAACACAATATCTTAACTGTTGAGTATCTCGGGTCCCAAGGAGTTCCCAGAGCTGGAAATAGGATGGCTCGTCTCTGTAGAGTCCTCCATTCCCATACCGGGGGAAAAAAAATACACAAGGGGAACTACTGCTTTAAACAAATGACCCATACCATTTTCTGGCAAAATAAACAAAAACATTTTTGGCTACATGCTTTCCAATCAATACTCAACATTTACCTACTGTTACATTCTTTTTGGTTCAGTACTACACAGTTGCTGCCTGTGGAAGATATTGCTAATAAAAAGTACAAATAACTGGTAAATGTATAAGACATCAATAGTGGGGAAGCTACTTGAAGGTTTAGTACAGGATAATCTTCAGGAATACCTAATGGATTAAAGTATTAGTAATATTCGGCATGGATTTATGAAGGATAGGTTTCTTTTTGGCTGTAAGTAGGAATGTTAGAACAGGGTAATGCAGTTGATGTGGTCTACTTAGATTTTGCAAAGGCTTTTGATATGGTGCCACACGAGGTTAGTGTACAAAATAAAGGAAATTGTACTCTGTAAAAATATTTGTACTTGGATTGAAAAACTAGTTGAAGGATAAACAGAGCCTTGTCATAAATGGAACCTTTTCAGGTTGGGCTAAAGTGGTGAGTGGAGTACCTCAAGATTAGGTACTGGGACCCCTGCTTTTTAACTTGTTTATTAATGACCTTGAGGGTCTCCATATTTGCTGCTGATACTAAATTGTATACAACAGACGACAGAGAAGCCCAATGCTACATCCAACATGACAGAAATACACAGTAAAATACTTATATATTCTCTTGAAATAGGGTCATTTAGTTTAACCCTTTGGCCAAAGCGTTGTAAGCTTGCGAGCCACGTCAAGGCAGACCTCTATTAGGATTAAAATTCTCATTTACCTTTATTAGGAAAGGGTCTTTCTCCCTCCTAATAGAGGTAAATGAAAATTTTAATCCTAATAGAGGTATATTAGTATTTTATCTGGTAGTGTTAGGACTTGCGAACAGGTGTCTGCCTTGACGTGGCTCGCAAGCTTACAACGCTTTGGCCAAAGGGTTAAACTAAATGACCCTATTTCAAGAGAATATATAAGTATTTTACTGTGTATTTCTGTCATGTTGGATGTAGCATTGGGCTTCTCTGTCGTCTGTTGTATACATATGCCACGCTCAATAGAACACCATTTTGACATATATATATATATATATATATATATATTTTGTGGGGGTCAGGGGTTCCCAAAAAGAGCTTACTGGGGTTCTGTGTTTTGATACTAAATTGTGTAAGGTTGTAGAATCAGAGCAGGATGTCATTTCTCTTCAGAAGGATTTGGAGAGACTGGAAACTTGGGCAGGTAGATGAGGTTTAATACAGATAAATGTAAGGTTATACATTTGGGGAAACCAGAATAAACAGGCGACCTACAAATTAAATGTGGATAAATTAGGGGAACAGCACGTTTTGAGTGGGTAAAAGACGAGTCTTTTTGCAAGAAATTATATTTACAGAATTTTTTCAGAAAGACTAGCATTCAGGAATACACCGTTCAGTGACGTGAACCAACAAGAAAAACAATTCATGGATGACTGTATCACTCCTGGCTGAGAATGAGAGATCCAATGACAGCCCCATTTACTGATCTGAGAGCTAGATCTGTTTGTACCACCTCCTAATACCAGCTCAAATTTATAGGTATTTACTCAACTTGTGATCAAAAATCTGGAGAATATTTCAACATCTCTGGACAAGAGTAACCATAGCCAAGTAGAATGGAAAGCTCTCGTGGAGCTACAGGATGATACATCTATAATCATAAAATTGTCTGACAAGGGTGGAAATGTCATACAAACCAGAGGCAACTATATAAAGGACAACCTGAGTGCTTTCCGATCGTAATTGTTATAAGATTTTTGATACAGACCCTACATTCGAGTACAGGAAAGAACTATTTATGATACTGAATGAAGGTTTTAGTCGACAGACTTTTAACACAAAGGGAGTATAATTTCATTCTCGGCTCCGTACCCCAGATAGGCACATTGTACAGCCTACCCAAGGTTCATAAGACCATATCTCCCTCACAGGACGCTCGATAGCATCTTGCATTGACAATATACCCCAGAATGCCAGGCATTGTAGACAAGGTACTACGTAAATTCGTTACCATCACACTTAAGATACAAGTGATGTATTAAGGTGCCTGGATGGTATCTATCAGTGAAGATGTCTTTATGGTGAGGCTCGATGTAGAAGGCCTATACGCAAGCATAGCTCAGTACAACGGTATGGCAGCTGTCAAACATTTCTTGAAATAAAAAGGTACGGGTCTCACAAAACACAGTGAGTTAACACTCATAGTTTAACAATGTCCAGCGACATTTCTTCCTGTTTAACAACAAACTACCACCAGGGCACTAAAATGGGCACATGTGCCCCAACATATGCAAATCTGTACCTGGTCTGGTGGGAGGAAGTCACTGTTTTTGGTGAGAATCTGTATCTGTCACAACACGTGGAATTATGGATTTGTTTTATAGACAACGTGTTTATGCTCTGGAAGGGCACTGAAACTGCTCTTAATGAGTTTATTTCCATCTTTAAAACTCAAACGATCAAAATCTAAAATCAACATACGAGAAAGTCTCGATTTAACTTTTTGGGGGATTTGATGATCAGACGTGAGACCACAGGCAACCTGGCAACTACGATCTTCTGGAAGAAAACCTCTACAGTCTCCTCAGAGCCGATACACATCATGCTAAACATCAGGTCTTGAATATCCCTGTAAGTCAGTTTTTGCACCAACACAGAAACTGAAACTGCTCCATGGTGACAGTTTGATAAACCAGTAAAGGACATGAACTTGAGGTTCATTGAGTGAGGATACAGCAAATCTTGTCTCAAGAAGACTTAGGGTGAGTCCCCAGTCTTTACTGTGGCACGTGTGCCCGGCGGGGGGGCGGCGCATGCACAGCGCTGCACCGCGGTCTGAGGGGAGAGGGAAGGTTTGCGACAGGAGGGGGAGTGGCGGTGGGTTTGCGGGGTCGTGGCCATGACATCCCACGGTTGGTTCGCCCTCAAAACACTGAACTTAAATTCCCCTGCCTGCCTGAAAACATGTCGCGCACCGCTGGGGAAAGGTGCGGGACAAGGTAGGAACTGGGACCGGAGGTACTGGGGGTGCGGGGCTTGATTGCACAGCGCACTCCGAGGCGTGCGCTGTAGTAGTTAGTGGGACCGCAGCCTTAGGCTGCGCTTATAGTGACAGTGACGTGACCAATGACGTCACCTGTTGCTGTTGCCATTGTGAAAGTTGTAATCCGGTTTGGAGACGTCGCTGGCTACAAGGGGAGTGAAGTCAGCAATGGGCAAGGCAGAGGGGCTATGTGATTAGCTTATAGTCAGTCACATGGGGAGACCGTCTCTGCAAAATCAAATTCTAGTGACTACAAGGATTTTGGTATTGCCGTCGCGTCCACTAAGCGCACGCGACTGCATCAATACAATTGTTTTGAAGCAACGTCGCCAACACTATAAGTGCAGCCTTGCAAACCAGCAAGGTACTCTGACCGTTCTGCACTTCTGATACCCAAACAACCGTGAAAATAAAATGATTTGATTCATAGGGTCGTGCAATTCACAATGGAATACCGTCAAAGATTTTATTGAAACACTGGCACGTATTTCTGAACGATAGATATTTGGAAGAGGTTTTGAAACCGCAACCAACTCTAGTAAATAGAAGATCGAAAAATCTAAATGACCTTCATGTTAAAGGCCATATGTCCATTCTACACTCACCCACTTGGATCCCAGCTAAACCTAAAGGTTCCTTCAGGTGTGGTCAATGTAAAACCTGCCCCCTTATGTCACCCCCCAAAAAAAATTCCAACTGGGATAACAGCAGGCAGATATATATAATCATCTTATCAACTGACAGACAGAGGGTGTCATTTATCAAATGCTTTGCAAGGGTGGAAAACAGTGTATAGGTAAAATGAGATGCCAGCTAAGAATGAGAATTCTCGAGCATGTGTGCTCAGTTAGAAACAACTAGAGACTCCAGTATCCCGACCTAAATTAGGCACATGCCAGGGATATAGAATACGTGAATGCGACCGCAGTCACCAATGTAAATAGGTGCATAGGATAGAAAGACAGGTGCTCAAGGGGTATAGATATGATATGTACCAGTGTTGATCAAAAAGAGTTGATCAAAAAGATTCCCCTTATATACAGCACTCAATTGTCATTCTTATAGTCGAGTGTAGACGATAAATGGTCTTGCAGTAAATTACTGCTGATCTATCTGGCTGACCAGAATCACTGCGGATATCAGAAAAAATAATAAAATTTTATTAAATCTACATAGATAGTTCAAAACACATATACATTATTAAAAATCCCTAATGTGGCTGATATGTAAATGGGATGGAGATTATTTTGGTCTAATGCCATATATCATCATATCATGACTCTCAGAATAAATAACAGCAGGTCTAATTGTATTGGATAAGTATGTCACAGCAGATTGGACATGTGTAACAGCTATAGCGACAGGTCTAATTGTATTGGATAGGTATGTCCCAGCAATTTTGGACATGTGTCACAGCTAGTCAGTAATTATATGATAGATCTCTGGCTAGAGTGTGGAGTGGATTACTACTGTGAACCAGACCTGTTGGTCATGAGACAAATACAAAGGATCCTGTTATTCCTATAGTATGCAGATAAGCAACATAGGTCTATTGTATTGCTATGGTCGTCTCTGCAAGTAATTATATGTCTATATTGTCCGGATACCACCTCATTATCACTATAGTATATTCTATACACTCAATGACTGGAGTCAGATGAATCTCATCAGCTGTATATGGGGTAGTGAGGAACTGCTATGGTGTCACAGTACATATATAGCATTTGCATACATCAACCACCGTAATACAGGGTCCCTCTAACTTATAAGTCAGTGCAAGGCATATGGTCTAGAGTGTCATTGCCTTTCTTAGTCTAGCACTGCCATTGGTATATGTATGCAATATAAAGTTAGAGACGCTAAGCTGACAAGTATGCCGCTCAGATCAATACAAGCCTGTTCGTGTCCTTGTTACTGCGAGTCACCACTCGAGTGACGTCACGCCTGTGACGCCTTACGTCCCGACGCACGTTTCACGTGTCTTGCACGCTTCTTCAGGGGGAGGAGGGATATGTCTCTGATAGCCCTGGTGATGGTTATATACCCTCAGATAGACTTAATTGAAAAAATCCCTGTGCCGTGATAGGCGGGATCGGGTCTAGTGAATACACATCCACTAAGGAAGTGGAGGTGAGACTGGGGGGTATAATTGAAGAGATTAACCTCTTGGTTAGTCAGAAGATACCTGTGCTGTCATGCTTGTGAGGATTGGAACGACTCAGTAAGTATTTTGACAGTGTGATATATCAGTCATGTCTTGGAATGGCCATAATATCCATATTAAAGATAATAAATATATGTGGCGTGTTGTCTTATTGCGTGTTTATTCTGTAGCCAATCATATATATTTATGGTAAGTGACAAATCTGTATATATGTATGCTACAGTGTGGAGGGGGAAGGGAGGGGAGGAGTAGGAATGGGGGAGGGGGGGGCGGCTGGGGGAAGGAGAGACCAAAGGATAGTGTTAATACAGTGACCCACACCTGGTGAGATATGAATGCAATAATTGTGTGAAGATTAGTTTAGAATGATAATTGTGGGTAATATTAGTATAGTGTCTCGTGTAGGAATGTGACTCTCATAAGAAAGGAAACCCGCCCCTAATGGTCAATGCAGGTTTCATGTGAATTATAATTATCTAATGAAGTGTATTATGTGTAATGTACTGTGTAGGAATGGATGTTTCATAAACTCTTTTAGGTAAGTATATAACTAGACATCTAGAGTACATTAAATACCAAGAAGATTAGTGCCCCCAACCAAAAATACCCCAAAACCCAACAGCAAAAAACTACAAAAATGAATACTAATGAAAATAATGATGTAATCCCAATATATAGTGATTATGGTGAAGGAGTGTGGCTGACAAATAAATGGCCTGCCCCTAATGGTCAATGCAGGTCTATAAAATTATAATATTATCTAATAAGTGTTATGTGTAATATACTGTGTAGGAATGATTTGATGTATATACACGTATAAAACCTAAACCTCAGGGAGCCATTACTAGAATATATAGTATTTAGATTGACCTAAATAAATGGTGAAAATATAAACCCTTCATTTAGGCCATTTGGTGCCAGAGTGTTCAACTGGAATATCCATCGACTTTCTTGTTGTAATAATCGTTGATCCCAGTTCCCACCTCTTTGATCTCTGGATATATGCTCTATTCCACAGAAATGCATAACTTTGGTATCACCTTTGTGATGTTCGATGATGTGTCTAGCAACTGGAGTGTCTGTGACATTCCTCACTACCCCATATACAGCTGATGAGATTCATCTGACTCCAGTCATTGAGTGTATAGAATATACTATAGTGATAATGAGGTGGTATCCGGACAATATAGACATATAATTACTTGCAGAGACGACCATAGCAATACAATAGACCTATGTTGCTTATATGCATACTATAGGAATAACAGGATCCTTTGTATTTGTCTCATGACCAACAGGTCTGGTTCACAGTAGTAATCCACTCCACACTCTAGCCAGAGATCTATCATATAATTACTGACTAGCTGTGACACATGTCCAAAATTGCTGGGACATACCTATCCAATACAATTAGACCTGTCTCTATAGCTGTTACACATGTCCAATGTGCTGTGACATACTTATCCAATACAATTAGACCTGCTGTTATTTATTCTGAGAGTCATGATATGATGATATATGGCATTAGACCAAAATAATCTCCATCCCATTTACATATCAGCCACATTAGGGATTTTTAATAATGTATATGTGTTTTGAACTATCTATGTAGATTTAATAAAATTTTATTATTTTTTCTGATATCCGCAGTGATTCTGGTCAGCCAGATAGATCAGCAGTAATTTACTGCAAGACCATTTATCGTCTACACTCGACTATAAGAATGACAATTGAGTGCTGTATATAAGGGGAATCTTTTTGATCAACTCTTTTTGATCAACACTGGTACATATCATATCTATACCCCTTGAGCACCTGTCTTTCTATCCTATGCACCTATTTACATTGGTGACTGCGGTCGCATTCACGTATTCTATGTGAACCATTGAACAGCTATTGTTCTTTATTGTGTGACCAGCTCCCTTCCTATATAGGAGACATTGTTTAACTGGAGGGTATATACATGAGCACTAAGATCGTTATCTTGAATATATAACAGTATGACGAATTTTCTGACTGAGGGACAGGACATTGATCATTGGCTGAATGAGGCTTTGGAAATATTTTCTACCACACATAAACCTGACGAAGATAATACATCTTCAGATATCAATAGCTATTTTAGTGAGCTAAATAGAGTATACAGCTCACGAGCCAAAATCTGGTGGGAGGTAGCTAGCCTGGAAAATTATTTAAAAACAGAATTAGTCCCAAGGTGACTCAGGGTTAAGCTTCCTCCCTCCCATCAGGTAACAGATACAGATTTTATATCTAAATGGCATAAAATCTTACTACACTGCTCTGCACAACTGATGCAACTATTAGTTGACCATGAAAGCAAACGCTTGGAAGCGGTTAAAGCAGAGATTGTTATCCTAAGAGCTGATATACCTAAATGGCAACCTAATTCTCTCTTTGTAGAGTTGGAAGATAAACTGAAAGCCAACATAGACAAATTTACAAAAGAGCTCAAAGAGAGAAAACAGAAAAAATTTATCAGGGATTATGATGATTTTAAAGAAGGTAAAATCTTCCGATATAAATCAAGGTATAATACTAGAGATACATATTCCAAAGCACAAGATTCCTCTACAGAGTGGGAAGTCTCAGGTAGCGATTTATAACAAGATCCAGGCAAGCAAGGTCGAGATACCCCCTACACTGGTAGCGAGATCCCTTTTCCCCTGCCACAAAGGTCAGGACCATCCTCTTTTTTAGAGAATACGGGCCTCTTTCCCATACCAACCACAAGAGGAAAACAAGGAGGGGAAAGGGAAAACTTTCAAAGAGAGTTGAGAGAATGGGAGAAATGGGGTTATCAGGAACCTTCAAGGAAGAGGAATTTTCGGGGCAAGAAAAGACAACACAGATAATTAATTTATCTAGTAAAGTCCTAGACTCTAACCATCTGAGTGTCTTATCTAATGGACTGTCTTTCTGCCCAACTAGCCAAATCGATATATTCGATTGCATAAAAGATCTAAACCTATTTTGCCGCAAATTATTGTTACACAAATTTTTCAAAAAAAGAAAACAGTGGCAAATAGCCAATACCCCCCTTGAACTCCTTAACACACAAGACCTTCTATACCTCGATAATTTAGAAGTATTGGAGGATGAAAGCCTGAGACCAATGGGCGAAGGCCCATTCACAGACCTTAAACCCAAAGCTAAATTCACTCCGCCACCTGAGTGCTGCCCCAATGTACAAGTTTTCAACCAATTGGTAACAAAGGACCTTATCAAACTGAAAAATAGTAAAAAAAAAACAACAGAACTTGACCTATCTAGAGAGAATTGCTCTGAGAAACCTGGAAACGGATAAAACCATTATTGTCAAACCATCTGACAAAGGGGGCAACATTGTTGTTCTGAATGAGGAAGAGAAAAAAAGAAAAAAAGACAATGTCGGCGCCAAAAGTAGGAATAAATCAAACTATATGGTGAAAAGTCCAAATCAAAGTCCTTAGGTGATGGATGATAGATGAGCAAAATACAGACTCTCTCCAGGACGTGACGTGATATATGAAAAATAAAAAGAGATAATTATGGTGCAGTATGTCAATACATGTGGACATAAAAACATATAACACTAACAACATAAAACATACAAGACAGACTAACAATAGCAACAGGCCAGACTGAAAATAATAAAAAAGCTATTTATTAACAACTAATGCTGGACTCTGGATATGGCTGTCACACACCAATCCGGGGGGGGGGGGGGGGGGTAAAATCGTTACCCTACTCACAGAATGAAGGATAATAAAAAGCAGCAGGACTGGAAACACTTTCTATGGATCCAAGATGGCGACCGGAGCTCTCTCTCTGGCGTCCCCACGTGTGGCAGATGCTGTGTAGAGCTTCCTGGACGTGACGTCACGCTCTCTCCTGTTGGTCTCCTATCCTCCCGATCTGTGCATGTAGATCCTCCCCCTCACCTCCGGCCGTACAGTGTGCTCACCAACTCCAGATGCAGTCAAATGCTTCTAAAAACGGTATCTTCCCAACGCATTCACCAGTTGTCCTGATCTGCTCCCGGGATCACAGGCCTAGGTTTCGATCACGCATGCGCCCCAAACCTAGGCCTGTGATCCCGGGAGCAGATCAGGACAACTCGGGAACGCGTTGGGAAGATACCGTTTTTAGAAGCATTTGACTGCATCTGGAGTTGGTGAGCACACTGTACGGCCGGACGTGAGGGGCAGGATCTACATGCACAGATTGGGAGGATAGGAGACCAACAGGAGAAGAGAGCGTGACGTCATGTCCAGGAAGCTCTACACAGCATCTGCCACACGTGGGGACGCCAGAGAGAGAGCTCCGGTCGCCATCTTGGATCCATAGAAAGTGTTTCCAGTCCTGCTGCTTTTTATTATCCTTCATTCTGTGAGTAGGGTAACGATTTTACCCCCCCGCCCGGATTGGTGTGTGACAGCCATATCCAGAGTCCAGCATTAGTTGTTAATAAATAGCTTTTTTATTATTTTCAGTCTGGCCTGTTGCTGTTGTTAGTCTGTCTTGTATGTTTTATGTTGTTAGTGTTATATGTTTTTATGTCCACATGTATTGACATACTGCACCATAATTATCTCTTTTTATTTTTCATATATCACGTCACGTCCTGGAGAGAGTCTGTATTTTGCTCATCTATCATCCATCACCTAAGGACTTTGATTTGGACTTTTCACCATATGGTTTGATTTATTCCTACTTTTGGCGCCGACATTGTCTTTTTTTCTTTTCCATGTTGTGTTACTGACTGTACAGTCAGTTTTTGTCTGGCTGCCATTTCTTACTAATTGTCCCATTAGGGGTTTATGTTCTTTAACGCTGTTTTGCACCGTCTTTTCTGTTTCTGAATGAGGAAGACTACATACAGGAATCCAAACGTCTCCTCTCAGAAAAACAATGTTACTCTATATTAAAAACAGATCCCACTGTGTCTTATTTAAAAGAACTGAAAGAGATACTAGACTTAGGTCTAGAAGAAAAACTTATAGGAAAACAAGAGTATGAGTTCATGATGACAAAAACACCCAGAATCGCCACCTTTTACCATCTGCCTAAGATTCATAAAGATAAAAGACCTCCACCAGGAAGACCTATCATCTCAGGCATAGGGAATATCACAGCGAACACAAGTGTGTATTTAGATAAAGTCCTACGTCCTTTTGTAGAAACTTTACCTTCATACGTTAAGGATACTACTGATGTGCTGCGGAAATTAGAAGGTGTTTCTCTAGGCTCTGAATCTATTCTAGTAGGTTTAGACGTGGAGGGGTTATACTCCAGCATCCCTCACCAATTTGGTATGGATGCTGTAGCTTATTTTCTTCAAGCAAGAAATAATGACTGTAAACCACACAACGGTCTTGTCCTAACACTACTTAACTATGTACTGACCCACAATTTTTTCATTTTCCATAGTACCCTGTATCATCAAATACAGGGTACAGCAATGGGGACCACATGCGCTCCCACCTACGCCAATTTATACCTAGGCTGGTGGGAGGCGACTGTGGTCTTCATTGAAGAAATGGAAATCTATACTGAAAGTGTTGAATTGTGGGTCAGATACATCGATGACATTTTCCTGATATGGAATGGCAGTGAGACACTTCTGCACACCTTTATTGATTGTCTAAATAACAACAAATTCAATCTGAAACTGACCACACTATTTGATAAAAATAAGATTGAGTTCTTAGACATCACCATATCTAGGACTGAAACAGGGATGGTTGAGACAAGCATTTATAGAAAGCCCACCTCGACTAATAGCTTGTTACAAGCCAACAGTCACCATCCCAAACATGTCATCACTAATATCCCTGTAGGACAATTTCTAAGACTTCGCAGAAACTGCTCATCTACGAAAGAATTTGTCCTACAAGCCAAAGACATGACCAATAGGTTTCAAACTAGAGGTTACAGTAACAAAATAATCAAAAAAGCTTACTATAGGGCCTTGACATCTTCAAGAACAACACTCTTGGTACCCAAACAACCTATACCCCAAGAGAATGTTATTAGGTTCATCTCTACGTACAATAGCCAATCTCATATGACCAAAAACATCCTTTGTAGACACTGGCATGTCCTACTCGGTGATCCAGATCTATCCAAAGTCCTCAGAGAATTACCCACTACAGGGTACAGACGAAACAAAAATATCAAAGATAGGCTTGTTCACAGTCATTTTGATAAAACTCAGAAGAAAACATGGCTGGGCGCCAAACCATGTGGTTCATTTCCATGCGCCCGATGCAAAGCCTGTCCCTTTATGAGAGTTACTAAACAGTTTAAAAACTCCAACAACACTGTCACATTCAAGATAAAAGACTTTATCAACTGCTTAACCTGTGGCACAATTTACCTCATGACATGCGATTGTGGGGTTATGTATGTGGGAAAGACATACAGACCGTTAAAAACAAGGATTTTGGAACATATTGGCAACGTTCGTAATGTCACAGACACTCCAGTTGCTAGACACATCATCGAACATCACAAAGGTGATACCAAAGTTATGCATTTCTGTGGAATAGAGCATATATCCAGAGATCAAAGAGGTGGGAACTGGGTTCAACGATTATTACAACAAGAAAGTCGATGGATATTCCAGTTGAACACTCTGGCATCAAATGGCCTAAATGAAGGGTTTATATTTTCACCATTTATTTAGGTCAATCTAAATACTATATATTCTAGTAATGGCTCCCTGAGGTTTAGGTTTTATACGTGTATATACTGCACCGACACACTTTATTCGAGCAAATACCCAGTATGTACCTGGCAGATACCTGGAATGCGCCGCTCCTCACCTCTGACAAGCCCCGTTGCGTTTGCCTTCCCAGCCTGGGTTCATGCCTGGCTGACGGGCGGCTGATCTGTTAAATGATAATGATTAGGATTTAATAGGCTGCAATGCTTCGCGTGTCTACCAGATGGCATAAATTCATGAATTGTAATGCAGTATATATATATACTGTGCAGTATTGCAGCCAGCGGGAATAAAATGCTTCAATCCCTGCCTGGAAAATATCTCAATGCACTCGGGCAGAAAACAGTCACAAACCTCAATACACCCGGGTATACCCGAATTCGTGGGACTAGCCGAGCTCGAATAAAGTGTGTCGCCAGTGTACATCAAATCATTCCTACACAGTATATTACACATAACACTTATTAGATAATATTATAATTTTATAGACCTGCATTGACCATTGGGGGCAGGCCATTTATTTGTCAGCCACACTCCTTCACCATAATCACTATATATTGGGATTACATCATTATTTTCATTAGTATTCATTTTTGTAGTTTTTTGCTGTTGGGTTTTGGGGTATTTTTGTTTGGGGGCACCAATCTTCTTGGTATTTAATGTACTCTAGATGTCTAGTTATATACTTACCTAAAAGAGTTTATGAAACATCCATTCCTACACAGTACATTACACATAATACACTTCATTAGATAATTATAATTCACATGAAACCTGCATTGACCATTAGGGGCGGGTTTCCTTTCTTATGAGAGTCACATTCCTACACGAGACACTATACTAATATTACCCACAATTATCATTCTAAACTAATCTTCACACAATTATTGCATTCATATCTCACCAGGTGTGGGTCACTGTATTAACACTATCCTTTGGTCTCTCCTTCCCCCAGCTGCCCCCCCTCCCCCATTCCTACTCATCCCCTCCCTTCCCCCTCCACACTGTAGCATACATATATACAGATTTGTCACTTACCATAAATATATATGATTGGCTACAGAATAAACACGCAATAAGACAACATGCCACATATATTTATTATCTTTAATATGGATATTATGGCCATTCCAAGACATGACTGATATATCACACTCTGTCAAAATACTTACCGAGTCGTTCCAATCCTCACAAGCATGACAGCACAGGTATCTTCTGACTAACCAAGAGGTTAATCTCTTCAATTATACCCCCCAGTCTCACCTCCACTTCCTTAGTGGATGTGTATTCACTAGACCCGATCCCGCCTATCACGGCACAGGGATTTTTTCAATTAAGTCTATCTGAGGGTATATAACCATCACCAGGGCTATCAGAGACATATCCCTCCTCCCCCTGAAGAAGCGTGCAAGACACGTGAAACGTGCGTCGGGACGTAAGGCGTCACAGGCGTGACGTCACTCGAGTGGCGACTCGCAGTAACAAGGACACGAACAGGCTTGTATTGATCTGAGCGGCATACTTGTCAGCTTAGCGTCTCTAACTTTATATTGCATACATATACCAATGGCAGTGCTAGACTAAGAAAGGCAATGACACTCTAGACCATATGCCTTGCACTGACTTATAAGTTAGAGGGACCCTGTATTACGGTGGTTGATGTATGCAAATGCTATATATGTACTGTGACACCATAGCAGTTCCTCACTACCCCATATACAGCTGATGAGATTCATCTGACTCCAGTCATTGAGTGTATAGAATATACTATAGTGATAATGAGGTGGTATCCGGACAATATAGACATATAATTACTTGCAGAGACGACCATAGCAATACAATAGACCTATGTTGCTTATCTGCATACTATAGGAATAACAGGATCCTTTGTATTTGTCTCATGACCAACAGGTCTGGTTCACAGTAGTAATCCACTCCACACTCTAGCCAGAGATCTATCATATAATTACTGACTAGCTGTGACACATGTCCAAAATTGCTGGGACATACCTATCCAATACAATTAGACCTGTCGCTATAGCTGTTACACATGTCCAATCTGCTGTGACATACTTATCCAATACAATTAGACCTGCTGTTATTTATTCTGAGAGTCATGATATGATGATATATGGCATTAGACCAAAATAATCTCCATCCCATTTACATATCAGCCACATTAGGGATTTTTAATAATGTATATGTGTTTTGAACTATCTATGTAGATTTAATAAAATGTTATTATTTTTTCTGATATCCGCAGTGATTCTGGTCAGCCAGATAGATCAGCAGTAATTTACTGCAAGACCATTTATCGTCTACACTCGACTATAAGAATGACAATTGAGTGCTGTATATAAGGGGAATCTTTTTGATCAACTCTTTTTGATCAATACTGGTACATATCATATCTATACCCCTTGAGCACCTGTCTTTCTTCCCTTTGCACCTATTTACATTGGTGACTGCGGTCGCATTCACGTATTCTATGTGAACCATTGAACAGCTATTGTTCTTTATTGTGTGACCAGCTCCCTTCCTATATAGGAGACATTGTTTAACTGGAGGGTATATACATGAGCACTAAGATCGTTATCTTGAATATATAACAGTATGACGAATTTTCTGACTGAGGGACAGGACATTGATCATTGGCTGAATGAGGCTTTGGAAATATTTTCTACCACACATAAACCTGACGAAGATAATACATCTTCAGATATCAATAGCTATTTTAGTGAGCTAAATAGAGTATACAGCTCACGAGCCAAAATCTGGTGGGAGGTAGCTAGCCTGGAAAATTATTTAAAAACAGAATTAGTCCCAAGGGGACTCAGGGTTAAGCTTCCTCCCTCCCATCAGGTAACAGATACAGATTTTATATCTAAATGGCATAAAATCTTACTACACTGCTCTGCACAACTGATGCAACTATTAGTTGACCATGAAAGCAAACGCTTGGAAGCGGTTAAAGCAGAGATTGTTATCCTAAGAGCTGATATACCTAAATGGCAACCTAATTCTCTCTTTGTAGAGTTGGAAGATAAACTGAAAGCCAACATAGACAAATTTACAAAAGAGCTCAAAGAGAGAAAACAGAAAAAATTTATCAGGGATTATGATGATTTTAAAGAAGGTAAAATCTTCCGATATAAATCAAGGTATAATACTAGAGATACATATTCCAAAGCACAAGATTCCTCTACAGAGTGGGAAGTCTCAGGTAGCGATTTATAACAAGATCCAGGCAAGCAAGGTCGAGATACCCCCTACACTGGTAGCGAGATCCCTTTTCCCCTGCCACAAAGGTCAGGACCATCCTCTTTTTTAGAGAATACGGGCCTCTTTCCCATACCAACCACAAGAGGAAAACAAGGAGGGGAAAGGGAAAACTTTCAAAGAGAGTTGAGAGACTGGGAGAAATGGGGTTATCAGGAACCTTCAAGGAAGAGGAATTTTCGGGGCAAGAAAAGACAACACAGATAATTAATTTATCTAGTAAAGTCCTAGACTCTAACCATCTGAGTGTCTTATCTAATGGACTGTCTTTCTGCCCAACTAGCCAAATCGATATATTCGATTGCATAAAAGATCTAAACCTATTTTGCCGCAAATTATTGTTACACAAATTTTTCAAAAAAAGAAAACAGTGGCAAATAGCCAATACCCCCCTTGAACTCCTTAACACACAAGACCTTCTATACCTCGATAATTTAGAAGTATTGGAGGATGAAAGCCTGAGACCAATGGGCGAAGGCCCATTCACAGACCTTAAACCCAAAGCTAAATTCACTCCGCCACCTGAGTGCTGCCCCAATGTACAAGTTTTCAACCAATTGGTAACAAAGGACCTTATCAAACTGAAAAATAGTAAAAAACAACAGAACTTGACCTATCTAGAGAGAATTGCTCTGAGAGACCTGGAAACGGATAAAACCATTATTGTCAAACCATCTGACAAAGGGGGCAACATTGTTGTTCTGAAAGAGGAAGACTACATACAGGAATCCAAACGTCTCCTCTCAGAAAAACAATGTTACTCTATATTAAAAACAGATCCCACCGTGTCTTATTTAAAAGAACTGAAAGAGATACTAGACTTAGGTCTAGAAGAAAAACTTATAGGAAAACAAGAGTATGAGTTCATGATGACAAAAACACCCAGAATCGCCACCTTTTACCATCTGCCTAAGATTCATAAAGATAAAAGACCTCCACCAGGAAGACCTATCGTCTCGGGCATAGGGAATATCACAGCGAACACAAGTGTGTATTTAGATAAAGTCCTACGTCCTTTTGTAGAAACATTACCTTCATACGTTAAGGATACTACTGATGTGCTGCGGAAATTAGAAGGTGTTTCTCTAGGCTCTGAATCTATTCTAGTAGGTTTAGACGTGGAGGGGTTATACTCCAGCATCCCTCACCAATTTGGTATGGATGCTGTAGCTTATTTTCTTCAAGCAAGAAATAATGACTGTAAACCACACAACGGTCTTGTCCTAACACTACTTAACTATGTACTGACCCACAATTTTTTCATTTTCCATAGTACCCTGTATCATCAAATACAGGGTACAGCAATGGGGACCACATGCGCTCCCACCTACGCCAATTTATACCTAGGCTGGTGGGAGGCGACTGTGGTCTTCATTGAAGAAATGGAAATCTATACTGAAAGTGTTGAATTGTGGGTCAGATACATCGATGACATTTTCCTGATATGGAATGGCAGTGAGACACTTCTGCACACCTTTATTGATTGTCTAAATAACAACAAATTCAATCTGAAACTGACCACACTATTTGATAAAAATAAGATTGAGTTCTTAGACATCACCATATCTAGGACTGAAACAGGGATGGTTGAGACAAGCATTTATAGAAAGCCCACCTCGACTAATAGCTTGTTACAACCCAACAGTCACCATCCCAAACATGTCATCACTAATATCCCTGTAGGACAATTTCTAAGACTTCGCAGAAACTGCTCATCTACGAAAGAATTTGTCCTACAAGCCAAAGACATGACCAATAGGTTTCAAACTAGAGGTTACAGTAACAAAATAATCAAAAAAGCTTACTATAGGGCCTTGACATCTTCAAGAACAACACTCTTGGTACCCAAACAACCTATACCCCAAGAGAATGTTATTAGGTTCATCTCTACGTACAATAGCCAATCTCATATGACCAAAAACATCCTTTGTAGACACTGGCATGTCCTACTCGGTGATCCAGATCTATCCAAAGTCCTCAGAGAATTACCCACTACAGGGTACAGACGAAACAAAAATATCAAAGATAGGCTTGTTCACAGTCATTTTGATAAAACTCAGAAGAAAACATGGATGGGCGCCAAACCATGTGGTTCATTTTCATGCGCCCGATGCAAAGCCTGTCCCTTTATGAGAGTTACTAAACAGTTTAAAAACTCCAACAACACTGTCACATTCAAGATAAAAGACTTTATCAACTGCTTAACCTGTGGCACAATTTACCTCATGACATGCGATTGTGGGGTTATGTATGTGGGAAAGACACACAGACCGTTAAAAACAAGGATTTTGGAACATATTGGCAACGTTCGTAATGTCACAGACACTCCAGTTGCTAGACACATCATCGAACATCACAAAGGTGATACCAAAGTTATGCATTTCTGTGGAATAGAGCATATATCCAGAGATCAAAGAGGTGGGAACTGGGATCAACGATTATTACAACAAGAAAGTCGATGGATATTCCAGTTGAACACCCTTAAATTTAAATTTAAAATGAAGGGTTTATATTTTCACCATTTATTTAAGTCAATCTAAATACTATATATTCTAGTAATGGCTCCCTGAGGTTTAGGTTTTATACGTGTATATACATCAAATCATTCCTACACAGTATATTACACATAACACTTATTAGATAATATTATAATTTTATAGACCTGCATTGACCATTAGGGGCAGGCCATTTATTTGTCAGCCACACTCCTACACCATAATCACTATATATTGGGATTACATCATTATTTTCATTAGTATTCATTTTTGTAGTTTTTTGCTGTTGGGTTTTGGGGTATTTTTGGTTGGGGGCACTAATCTTCTTGGTATTTAATGTACTCTAGATGTCCAGTTATATACTTACCTAAAAGAGTTTATGAAACATCCATTCCTACACAGTACATTACACATAATACACTTCATTAGATAATTATAATTCACATGAAACCTGCATTGACCATTAGGGGCGGGTTTCCTTTCTTATGAGAGTCACATTCCTACACGAGACACTATACTAATATTACCCATAATTATCATTCTAAACTAATCTTCACACAATTATTGCATTCATATCTCACCAGGTGTGGGTCACTGTATTAACACTATCCTTTGGTCTCTCCTTCCCCCAGCTGCCCCCCCCTCCCCTCCCCCATTCCTACTCCTCCTCTCCCTTCCCCCTCCACACTGTAGCATACATATATACAGATTTGTCACTTACCATAAATATATATGATTGGCTACAGAATAAACACGCAATAAGACAACACGCCACATATATTTATTATCTTTAATATGGATATTATGGCCATTCCAAGACATGACTGATATATCACACTCTGTCAAAATACTTACTGAGTCGTTCCAATCCTCACAAGCATGACAGCACAGGTATCTTCTGACTAACCAAGAGGTTAATCTCTTCAATTATACCCCCCAGTCTCACCTCCACTTCCTTAGTGGATGTGTATTCACTAGACCCGATCCCGCCTATCACGGCACAGGGATTTTTTCAATTAAGTCTATCTGAGGGTATATAACCATCACCAGGGCTATCAGAGACATATCCCTCCTCCCCCTGAAGAAGCGTGCAAGACACGTGAAACGTGCGTCGGGACGTAAGGCGTCACAGGCGTGACGTCACTCGAGTGGCGACTCTCAGTAACAAGGACACGAACAGGCTTGTATTGATCTGAGCGGCATACTTGTCAGCTTAGCGTCTCTAACTTTATATTGCATACATATACCAATGGCAGTGCTAGACTAAGAAAGGCAATGACACTCTAGACCATATGCCTTGCACTGACTTATAGGTTAGAGGGACCCTGTATTACGGTGGTTGATGTATGCAAATGCTATATATGTACTGTGACACCATAGCAGTTCCTCACTACCCCATATACAGCTGATGAGATTCATCTGACTCCAGTCATTGAGTGCATAGAATATACTATAGTGATAATGAGGTGGTATCCGGACAATATAGACATATAATTACTTGCAGAGACGACCATAGCAATACAATAGACCTATGTTGCTTATCTGCATACTATAGGAATAACAGGATCCTTTGTATTTGTCTCATGACCAACAGGTCTGGTTCACAGTAGTAATCCACTCCACACTCTAGCCAGAGATCTATCATATAATTACTGACTAGCTGTGACACATGTCCAAAATTGCTGGGACATACCTATCCAATACAATTAGACCTGTCTCTATAGCTGTTACACATGTCCAATCTGCTGTGACATACTTATCCAATACAATTAGACCTGCTGTTATTTATTCTGAGAGTCATGATATGATGATATATGGCTTTAGACCAAAATAATCTCCATCCCATTTACATATCAGCCACATTAGGGATTTTTAATAATGTTTTTAACTATCTATGTAGATTTAATAACATTTTATTATTTTTTCTGATATCCGCAGTGATTCTGGTCAGCCAGATAGATCAGCAGTAATTTACTGCAAGACCATTTATCGTCTACACTCGACTATAAGAATGACAATTGAGTGCTGTATATAAGGGGAATCTTTTTGATCAACTCTTTTTGATCAACACTGGTACATGCCAGGGATACTAAGATGCTCACATTTTGGGCATTGGCCATTATAAGCTGCAGCTCAGTCAATATCCTGCATGTGTGTTTTTTTTTTAATAAATCAGTTCTGTAGTAAGAAAAAATACTTTTAGCATTTTCTGTTTTAAAAAAAACAACTTTTAAAGACCAATTTTCTTGTATTCTTTTTTAACAGCCATTTGCTAAGGCACTGCCCCTTCATGTCCTGTCACAAGCCCTGGCACAGCCCTGCCCTCCCTCTAGCACATGTCAGTGCAGGATTGCTCATGAATATTCATGAGCTTCCACTGACAGACAAGCAGAAAATAAACAGATCCCTTCACCAATTATGTCACCAAATTTCGACCTGTCAATACATGGAGAACGAATTGACCTGCAGCTATACAGTTCTTTAGGTAATTAGAGATTGCACACATAACACTATTGAAGTAAAAAAATAAATAAAAAAAAAAAAAAAGACTGAACTGCAGCTTTAAAGGGGGACTGGGATAAAAAAAAATCTAAATTGTGAAAGCAAATGGATATAGCAACTTCAGAGTCAATACCCAAGGGGTTTGAATTAAGGTTTTTTGTTTACCCCTTTGTGTGAGCAGACGGTCGGCTAATTATTTAAGAATCGCTATTCTGCAACTCTACACCTTCGGACAGAAATGTGTGTACTCAGTGCACAGGTTTGGGCGTTTGGCTAGCAGTTTATCTGAGTATAAACTCCTAAATAATATACAATTATTCTAATTCCAGTTGTTGTCAAATGTAGTGTATATTTTATATTGCAAAAAGGAAGCATTAACATCACCACTACATACTACACTCTATCATGTCACAAGGCAACCCATTATGGGTTAAATTCTCGTAATTCCATCCCCTTCATGAATTAGGAGGGTATTTAAACCTACCTACTTTGGGGATGGCACTTTCCCTTGAGAAACCGAAACGTACATCGGGAAGCATGAAGACATCACTCGTTGTGTCTTTGCATGTACAATAGTGAGACTCACCCGCCGGTGTTCCGGTGCATGTCCCACACAACCACAGATGATGAGAAGCACTTAGTGGAGGTCTTATTCACCTGACCTACAGGGTGAGCACTGTAATTGCTATATTCAGTCGTGCGACTAGCAGATAATCCTGTCTTATAACTCTACTTTGAGTAACATTAGTACTCGTTGCGGTAGTGATCTGAGCATTTCCAGGGGATCAATACTGGATTAAATCTACAGAAGTGAGGTTTAACCACCATGCTTGATTTTACCTGACCTCACCCTATAATCTATCCACAAAGTCCTTTTTAGACTAACAAATAATACTGTTGGATCATTCCATCTTGAGTAATAAATAGTACTGTTTATGGCAGTGAACTTAACATGTCCTGAGGATCTATACCTGATCTATACAGATGATTTGAGTTCAGCGGTCTTCACTACATCGACACCAGGCTATATTGAGTAGATGCTTCCAATGCTTTGCTCGCTCATACAGCTGACTCGATCAAAGCAGGGTTCTCTTTTTCAAAATAGGATTTTTGTGGTTACATTATTGCAGCTTCTTGCTTTTTCCAAATAGCAGAAGAGTACAGCATTTTCACTAAGCTGACATCAGATAAGCAATAGATTCTCCTGGTCTTCCCCTTTCACCTCCCTTTCTTATTCATTACAAGCGAATCACCAATCTAACACGCCACTGGGAGTAATTGCCATACTCCATGTGGGAGTGATCGCTATATGACTAATTGGCTGACCTGACCTAGGTGGGGTTCTTGCGTTTGGCAATATTGGTCGATGTAGCTACACAGCTGCAGCTCCCTGCGTCTTTACACAGCAGCAGCAGCAGCAGCATTCTCATAAAATGCATGGGCTGCCACATACCAATATGTAACAGTTTTGTTTTGCAACAATATATTTTAGATATAGGGTGCTATATTTGGTTCCATGTTGCATGATCTTGCTACATATTGGCTCCCTTTAGAACTTTAACAACAAGCATGAAAACAGCAAGATTGTTGCAAACAAATGTAAGACCCCACTGGGGGCTACCTAATATGTTCCATTATATCCAATTATCTGCCTAAGTACTACGAATATGCTAAGTAAGGACTTTTATTAATAATAATCTGTATTCTAAAGATATTCAGTCCTTGACAATTACACTATTTAATTATTCACCACGTGTTTAATTTTTAAGGCAATAGATACCTAAGGATATTCTGTTGTAGACCTATGGATCAACAAATTATTAAATTCAAACTACAGCTAGTGAGCACATATATTGCAATTTGTGTTATAATTGTCTGACATTTATCTTGCCCTACAACTGCTAGTCAGGATATTTAGTTATAACAAACAATATAGCCTGATGGATGTCACGGGAGACCAAGCTTAGTAAATTGTTAAAATCTGGAGCCTTTGATTGAACAAAGCGCAAGATAAAATAAATTGTAATTTATTCACACAAGAAACACACACAGCTTGATTTACAAAATAACACGAAAAAACACAGGAACGAGGCAAAACGAAATAAAAGGTTTCCAGAATGAAAGTCCACGAAATACAGTCTCTAGACATAAATTCTCAGGAGCGGGGTTGATATGCATAGAAGAGACGCGAAACCGTCTTTGGCTAGGGGCACGGTTTGAAGCCCCTGTATCTTCGCTGAGAGAAATATCTTCGTGCTGTCCATGCAAAAATCATTTACATGTCCTTTGTTTTTGCGAACTTTTGTAGCGGGTACAATCCTTGGTTGCGATGGAATCGTGTCTGTACCGCACGCTATAACTTCAGATGGATCACAGTTGAACACCCCCCCGATAGCCTGCACATGCTTATAAAACCCTCCCAAGCCTATCTGGGTAGTACACAGCCAATCTTGGCGTGGGAAGCAAATTCCCACCCTATGGCAGAGTTGCCAACAGTTCCTGCAGCCGGGCAAAAGGCTTCACGGTATACCAAGGGTCATGCGCCAACCTCACACTTAACCCGCTTAGCATTCCTGACCAAGCCCCCTTGCCTGGTGGCAGAATGTCTACCTTCCTCCAGGATCCCTGGACATCTGCTAGGCAAACTGTTTATATACATTTCCCAGCATTTAGCACTTTCACGAGGTCGGTACCTTTTGAAGCCCCGCACTTTTGTAGACACACTGGAGTCCTCTCCACAGGGAGTCTCAGAAGTCCGGACTTACATTATGATGACTCACCCCTGGAATGACTGATCATAAAGAACAATAGTGACTCCCTAATGTATCCGCTGTCCTGTCTGACTGAAATGTAAATGCCCACATTCCCAGCTAGCTCTAACTCCTACACCCACCACATCATGAATATTATTGTATTATTGTCAAAAAAAGAGTGCTACTGAGCGTGGCAAATGTATACAACAAAAGACACGGGTGCCCAATGCTACATCCAATTGACAAAACATATATGGTAATAAGTATAAAGTTTAAATACTTCAATAATAATAATAATTCGTTGTTTATTTAGTTAAACCCTTTGGCCAAAGCGTCATAAGCCTGAATACCAACGTCAAGGTATAACCAAATATGCAGGTCCTACACTACACTGTGAACCCTTCCTTTTACCTCTGTATGAGGGGAAAGAACCATACTAGATCCTGTTCTTGCAGCTAAGTAAAAGGAAGGGTTCTCAGTGTAGTGTAGGAGAGGTTTTTTTGAAGTATTCTATTTATAGACAGCCACACAGGTGTTCAGTTGGTAGCCTCCATCTTTTTATTTATATCTACAGTTCAAGTGTCTATTTATCCCCATTTATTTGATTTAATTTTTCCAATCAAGTATTTTTAAATTACCAATACTACTAAATATCAACACTTGTGGAGGGGACTATATGTACTTTTATCTGGCTGCAATCGTGATATACCCTTAGCTAGTCATTGTCTACTCTGATAATATAAAAATACTAATGTTATAGGTGAGTGCACAATAATGGGTTCTTGGATATTGCTCCATCTTTGGTAGCAGTACCCATACATACTCTCTTTTCTGAAATTAAATTGTGCAAAGTAGTAAAATCAGCAGGATGTACTTTTTTTTCCAGATGGACTTGGATAGACTGGAATCTTGGGCAGGTAAATGGCAGATGAGGTTTAATACGGGTACACGTCAGGTTATGCCTTTGGGAGATGTGACTAAACAGAACTTGCCAATTAAAAAGGGCAAAATTAGATGAATCCTTAATGGAGAAGGATTTATGAGTGCTTGTAATAAAGCAAGATAATGCAGCAGCTGCAAAGGCAAATAAGATTGTATCTTGCATTACAAGGAGAATGGGTGGAAGTAAGCATAATTATGCCCCTTTAAAAAGCATTAGTAAGACCACACATTGAATATGGAGTACAGTGTTATGCACCACGCCATAAAAAGACATGGAATTAGAAAAAGGGCATAGAAAAGCCAGCAAATTAAATGAAAATTAGATGAAAATCTGACTTTTGAAGAGAGAATATCTAATTTAGATTTGTTTACATTAGAAAAGAGGCATCCAAGAGGGCATATACAAATACACAAATATATGCGGGGACAATACAAGGAGCTTTCAAAAGAACTATTCATCCCAAGGAATGTGCAAATGGCACAGGGTCAGACCATAAGGTTGGAGGAAAGGAGATTTCACCAGCAACAAATGAAAGGGTTCTTTACAGTTAGGGCATTTAAAATGTGTTATTCATTACCCACGGAGACTGTGATGGCAGATACAACAGATATCTTCAAAAAAAGGTTGGACAACTTTTTTGAAAGGAAGGGTAAACAGCGGATATACCAAATAAGTAAACCTGGATAGGCTGTTGATACAACAAGACATCTGATTGCCATTATTTGTAGTCTGGAAGGAATTTAATTTCTCCCTTATGAGACATTGGATAATGTTTCACTGGTTTTTTTTTTTTGCCTTCCTCTGGATCAAAATACTGTAAATAGAATAGAATGTCTAAATTTAGCATAGGGTGAACTTGATGGACATACTGGTATGTCTTCCTTTCAACCACATCTACTATGTAACAGGCTTGCATGATTCTGGTAAAATGGCCTGCTCATCTAATAATTCTTGTGTGAGGAGATCTTTTATATAAAACTGTTCAATTTAATGGAGAGAGCTGGAACAGAGCAGTGAATTGCAATGCCCAAAGCAGAAAAACTATCTGGATTTAGATGGGAAACCTTGAATGAGTGGAGTCTGTTAGTGTGTGTTGCACACATGGCTCAGAGATTTGGTAATTTAACCTATAAGCAAGGCTTACATTTTAGGGCACATTTTGTAAATAGATTTTGACATACACCAAGAGGAAAACCACTTTCCGTACCAAATATTTATTCCTAAACTCCAGTCAGTGTATCATGCATGCACAGAACAACGCTCACCTTCCTCCTTACCCACCATAGGCCAGCTCCTTTTGATAAGGATCACAAGTTTGTGATCCCCCATGACAGCAGGAAGGAGAGGGCAAAGGGAGGAGTGAGTTACTGAAGTTCCAATACTTTGCTTTTTGGAATACGCAGCACTGCTATGATTGACCTGTTAGTCACTACTGTAACTGGCAATATCTCGCCGATCTGTGATAATGCAAAACATAAAGCAAACATTGTATAAACAATTATAGACAGCAATCTTATGAATAAAAAATCATGAAGTACAGGGTGCAAATGGAACAAAGTGGGCCTAAGCAACCCACTGAAGATCATATAAACCAAAACAAGGGCTCCAGCACACACTGATTAATAGAGAAAACGAAAGAGTTATGGAATAAGCCAAAAATTTAATAGCGGTAATAATAGAACAATAGGTATCACACAAATACCTGTAACTTTTTTTCCCCCTTTCTCCTGCCTGGGGCAGAGTGGGTGTGGTTGGTTAATTGACTGGCCTAACACACCTGCAGTGGGTGGGGTTAGTTAATTGATAACCTAACACCTGGTGGGTGTCCCTATTTAAACAGAGGCTTCTAACGAATCCTGAGCTTGCGTGTACTGACTGATCTGTGTGGTTGATTTCAAGTGCTGGTTGTTTAAGTGTGTGCAGTTAGAACCAGAAGGAAAGGGAAGTACTGGGTATACTAGCAGGGGTTGCTGTTTTTGGGGAGTGTGCAGTGGGTTAATCTATTTTCAAAGTGTGCTGTAATTTGAAGCCTGTAACTTTTTTTCCCTTTCTCCTGCCTGAGGCAGAGTGGGTGTGGTTGGTTAATTGACTGGCCTAACACACCTGCAGTGGGTGGGGTTAGTTAATTGATAACCTAACACACCTGGTGGGTGTCCCTATTTAAACAGAGGCTTCTAATGAATCCTGAGCTTGCGTGTACTGACTGGTCTGTGTGGTTGATTTCAAGTGCTGGTTGTTTAAAGTGTGTGCAGTTAGAACCAGAAGCAGTTGTTTAAAGTGTGTGCAGTTAGAACCAGAAGCAGTTTAAACAAGGAAGCGGTTAAACAAGGTATAGTTTATTGAAGTACAGTTTACTGTTAGTACTTCTAAACTTCATAGTTGCTAGAATGAGCAGGATTGAAAATGCCACTCAATGCACATCTTGCCACATGTATGTGCACTTGGAGCAGCTGTTCCAAGGAGCATACCACTGTGAGAGGTGGGAGCGGGTGGTCTCTTTAGAATCAGAGATTGCTGATCTGAAGAGGCAACTTGCAATATTGAGGGACATTGGCAATCTTGAAAGGGAATTAGAGCTCACTGAGCAGGCCCTTGCTTCGACTAGTGGTGCAGATGGTGGTGCCGTTAGTGAGGAGCAGGTAGGTAGCTGGGTGACAGTTAGAAGGGGAAGCAGGGCCAATAGGGAGAGGCAGGTTGTTTCTGAGCTGACACATCCCAATAGATTTGCCATGTTGAGTGAAGATATTGGGAATGTTGGGGCAGAAATGGCAAGGCTGGGGGAGACTAATTCCTCTAGCAGCCAGGGGAATAGTTCATTCAGCACAGTGGGGACTCGGGATGCTCAGATACAAAGAAAGATTGTGGTGGTAGGGGACTCCATTATTTGGAAGGTAGATAGGGCAATCTGTTGCCAGGACCGCATGACATGAAAAGTTTGTTATCTCCCGGGTGCTCGGGTTCGGCACATTGCGGATAGGGTAGACAGATTGTTGGGGGGGTCTGGGATTGACACGGCGGTCTTGGTACACGTTGGCACCAATGACAAAGTTAGAGAAAGATGGAGGGTCCTAAAAGGTTGGAGGAGATTTTAAACTAGGATGGAGGGGGGAGGGGAATGAAACAGATATGGAACTAAATGGAATAGGAGGATACAAGGAAGAATGGGGGCAAGTGCAAGTTTGACAAGCAGTGAGACACCCATAGTAAATACAGATAATACTAGAAAACTTCTAAAGACTAAACCAAGTGGGCGCAGAAAGGAAGGAGCAGATAAGATAATAGTACAGGCTGAAAAAAAACTGAAATGCATGCTTGCTAATGCAAGAAGCCTGACAGATAAAATGGGGGAGCTTGATTTAATAGCTGCAAGGGAGCAGTATGATATCATAGGCATTACTGAAACATGGTGGGACGAAACTCATGACTGGACAGTTTATTTAGAGGGTTATTCCCTTTTTCGGAAGGATCGAACAAATAGAAGGGGAGATGGAGTATGTTTAGTATTATAAGGGATGATGTCTATGAAGGGAATGATGAAAATGTAGAGACTTTGTGTATAGAAATTAGCAGTGGAGGTAAAAGTATAAAGAAAATGTTTGTGGGAATATGCTATAAACCACCAAATATCTGTGATATTGAGGAAGCTAAAATACTTTTGCAAATGGAGAAGGCATCAAAACTGGTTCATGTTTGCATAATGGGGGATTTTAATTATCCTGATATAGACTGGGGCAATGAGATTAGCGTTACAACAAAAGGGAACAGGTTTTTGGGGGTGCTTAAAGACAATTATATGACCCAAATTATTGAGGAACCAACCAGGAGAGGGGCAGTTCTGGATTTGGTCATATCAAACAATGTAGAAGTAATAAAAAATATTCAAGTTCTGGAACATTTGGGTAACAGTGATCATAACATGGCCTCATTTGAAATAAATTATCAAAAAACAGATTACTTGGGTTCAACAAAGACTTTAAACTTTAGAAAGGCAGATTTTAATAAACTGAGGTCTACTCTAGTAGTAATACAATGGGATGATGTTTTTGCAGGGAAAAATGTAGAAGATAAATGGGCAGTCTTTAAAACATTGTTAGAAAAGCACACTTATCAGTGTATACCCTTGGGTAATAAGTATAAAAGAAATAAGTCAAAACCAATGTGGCTAAATAAACAGGTAGGGGAGGAAATGGACAAGAAGAGGAAGGCGTTTAGATTCTTTAAAGATTTGGTAAGGGGTATAAGCCCCCAATCAGGTCTCAGCTGTCCCAAGCATGGGGATTGATATCGGCCTTTATGTTTGTAATCCATGTGCTATGGAGCATGCATGAGTGCTGGGGAGACTCTATCAGACAGTCTGGACAAAGGTATAATAGTACCAATAATGCTGAAAGGCTTACTCAGAGCTCTATATATGCCATAGAGGTACTGAGTAAATCCCCAGCAGAAAACGAGGGTACAAACCGTATCTGCCAGTGTCAGTCTCCCTACGCAGCACAGCTCTGTCTCAGCTGGATGCGTGCATCATGCTGGGTGTAGTAAGGGAGGAGGGTGGTCCCGGAGGTCCAATAACGGTGCACTGCTCAACAAACGACGGGGACTGCAGCCAGTTGAAGTAAAAACAAACGTTTATTTATGTGGTCAGAGCGAAGTACATGGTGACTTTGACGCGTTTCAGGACATAGCGTGATATACATCGTCCGCATGGGGTTTACACATTACTCTCTAGACTGAATCTTCGCCTAAACTTTATAGTTATTTTCTATACATTCAGTATTGGCGCATATATTCATACAGAGTGAGACAGATTGGTCAGACATAGTATCTTTGCCCTGGGGGGAGAGGGGAGGGGTGAGGGTATGAGGGGGGAGAGGTTGGGATGGGTGGGGGAGGGGGAGAGGTTGGGATGGGTGGGGGGGGGGAGAAAAGGGGGGGGGAAGTAAGGGGGGACACACACACAGTATTTACATCATCAGCATAAAATTGAAACATTGCCTTCTAGGGGAGATCTTTTCCCCGGTCGTAATATCGCATATAGATTGTGGGTGTCCTTTAAATAATCAGTATTGGAGTATGTCTCAATATAGAGTGAAATAGGTTGGTCAAACGTATTCAGCATGGGGAGGGGAGGGGGGGAGGGGGGAGGGGGGGGAGAGGTGGGGAGTAGAGGTGGGGGGGAGGGGAAGGGGGGATGGGGGGGGTAGGGGGTGGGGGAGGGGTGGGGGTAGGGGAGGGGTGGGGGGGGGAGGGGAAAGGGGGGGAGGGGGGGGAAGGGATGGGGAGGGGAGGTGCATTTTATTTATAACATCCTTCTTTATTTGGGGGAACCTTCTAAGGAGAACTCCCTCTTATCTCTGGATCATGCTTATAGTGTGTCATTGTAACTTGACTAGACATAAGCGACTTATACATTACTAACACGGTTTTGTTTGGGAGGTAATGGGTTGCATTTCCCTTTGTTACCCGGGGGGGAAAAAGGGAGAGGAAAAAGGAAAAAAAAAAAGAGAAGGGGGGGGGGGTTGCCAGCGTTCGTTCATACAACCTGATTATTGTGAATGGGGGGGAGGCGGGGGTAACCCGCAGCAGTCCTTGGGTGGTTGAGTCTGTTAGGAGAGTCCCTGGATCTCTGGTACTCGGAACTGGACCTCCCCTGGTTGGGGGTTAGTGGCGGATTCTTATCTCGCGAGGACGTGGAGAACAGGGATATGGAGCAGCGCGGATGCTGGTCCCCGTCCGTGGAGCTCGGAACCCAGCGGTCCTTCGGTTCCTGCGGCATCGGGCGGGAGATGGGGGTGAGTAGGCTGGTTACTCCGGTTAACGGGAGGGGGGGGGCGTGGGGCAGAGGGGGGCGAGGAGGGAATGGTGGCCGGGGAGGGGGGGAGGGGAAGGAGAGGGACCGTAGTGGGGAGGGGGAGAGGGGGGGGGGTCCGGCAAGAGTCTCTGGAAGGAGAGGTCTTTTGGAGGAGTCCCTGGTTCTCCGGTCATGGGCAACGGGCATCCTCGAGTTGGGGCCCGTGCTGTTGTCTTGTTCGTAGCGATCAAGAGAGGGTGACTTCTGAGGAGCTTGCAGGGAGGCATGGGTGCTGGAGTCTATCGCCGGTGCCTGGGACTCTGTGGGAGCAGCTGCAGAGAGGTAAGTAGGGGGGGGGTATGGGTGAGGGGAGAGAGTGAGGTGGGGGGGATGGTGTGGGGGGCGGGGGTTTGCAAGCAGCTGTGTCAGGGCCTGCAGGGCCTATGGGGCCTTTCACATCTTGGGGGATTTTGGCGGCAGGCGCCTGCTTCAATCTTTTAGGGCCTCTGGATCTGCGTGGTGTGTCTGTGAGGTTGACTTGCGAGTTCTTGAATCCCAGCAGGCAGTAGGGACATCTTGGCTCACCGGAGTCGTCGACTAGCCAGTCTCTCCGATGCTCGGGGGGTTTCTTGGGGGGCCGTCTCTGAAGTTGCCTCCGTGCGGGGGCGGTTGTTCTTCGGTGGATGGAGAGGGATCCCCAGGGCTTTCAGGAAGTCCTTTGAGTCTTCAGGTGTGGATACTGTATAGTGGCGGCCATTGCGGAGCATCACCAGCTTGAAGGGGAACCCCCAGCGATATTTAACCCCTTGGTCCCTGAGGTAGGTGGTGAGTGGGCGCATCGCATTTCTCTTGCTGATTGTTAGTTGGGAGAGGTCATTAAATAGTTGAATCTGTACGCCGTCCATTGATACGGAGCGCAGATCCCTGGCGGCCGTTATGATGCGTTCCTTTGCAGAATAAGCGTGCATTCTAAGCACCACATCTCTGTGACGGTTGGGATCTGCTGACTTTGGGCCTGGGGCTCTGTGGGCTCGGTCAGTGTGTAAGTCATGGTCTGATAAGTTGGGGACAAGCTGTAGGAAGAGCCTGCGGAGGTAAGGTTGTAATTCCTCATGCGTGATGTCTTCAGGGATGTTTTTAAGGTGGATGTTCTGCCTTCTTTCCCTGTTTTCAAGATCCTCTAATTTGTTCTGTAAGTCGCGGATCACATCCCCGCATCTCAGCACTTCATCGTGGGTCTCTGCCTGTTCATTTGATATTCCCTCCACTTTTCCCTCTAAGTCTTCTGTCCGCTCCGTTAGCGCTCCTACCTCGGCGCGTATGATCTGGAGGGCTTTTTCCGTGTCTTCTTGGACCCCCCTCCTCATTTTGGTGATGAGTGAGTCAAAAAATTCTTTATTTAGAACGGGGGGATCCGCATCAATCGGGCTCTGCCGGCCGCTTGGCGCCTCGTGCTCCGGATCTTCCTCGGCGCCATCTTGCCCATCTGGGCTGATATCAGCCAGACGCTGTGCCGGCGGGAAAAACTTGGTTACCGGGTACTGATTTTTCTTTTGAGACTTCCCTGTCATCTCAGCAGTGTTAGGGCTTGGTCTGGAGACTAAATTCGGGAGGTTTGGGGTGGGGGAAAAGCTTATTCTAATAGCTTTAGCTGTGAGGGCGCCAGGAGCTCTCTCACTAGCAGACCATCGGCTGTGACGTCACCGGAAGTCCCATTATTCAATACCTTTAACTTTTGCTTGACTTGGTCTGCTTTTCATACTGTTTATGGATATATCACACACAAGCATGTTCTCAAGGGAGTGATAACTTTTATTACATTTTAAAACTGTTCAAATGATTTCATTCTACTTTACTCCCGCAAGCTCATTCGAGCAATAGACCTAGAAACAATTTATTTGCACTCCCCCCCCCCACCATCCCAAAGCCAAGCAAAAGGCATTCAACTTGTTATCCACACCTCCCCCGAGCGATAGGGCATTCACACAGACAATTACTGTTATGATTTCAGGCTTCGGTTCTTGGCTGAGAAATTTCTTTGCCTGATTTCACACGCATGTGCATGGGTGATAAGTCCTGCATTGTGATTTCTCGAGAATGACTTCACTGCCAATGTGAATTTTCAAGTCAGGGGGAAAAAAAAAAGGTATATAATTTTTATATTTTTTTTCCTGAGAGGGCCTTAATAAATGAGTGACTTTAAGAAAACATTATGTGATGCATTTAAAAAAAATAATATTATTTTATCAATTTTTACATTCATAAAATCACTTCCTTTTTAATTCCGTATGAGGTAGCATACACTAAAACATTTTGAGGGGGGCTGAATACGGTTTATGGAAATATCAAAAGCACACACAAAAACATGGTCTCAGGGGAGTGATAACGTTTATTCAATTTTAAAAAGAATTCCAAGGATTTTACTTTAATCCTGCACGCTCATCACAGGATTGGACAAAGACGGACTAATTTTGTTGCACCTTCCCCTCCCCTCCCAACTCTCACAACAGGACATTCACACACAAAGACACAATGTTTCAGGCTTTGGCTATTGTGGTTTTTAATTCCATGGGGTTTAGCTGAGTCACCTCACCCGGTGTAAACGACCGTGGATTTGTTTTGTCATTGAGAGCGTGGGGGATTAGGACAGACTACTGACTGTTATTATGCACACAGTACAATAAACTTTGACATTTCCCAACTTCCAGTAGTGCAGCATCTCCTGAGAGAGGGAAAAAAAATTGCTTTAGGATTAGTGAATTGAAGACCTTGACTGTTTAACACTACTAACAGCCACACAAAACAAATAAACTATAACTTACTGTACCTGTAAACTATAATGAATTTTTTAAAGTAGGTAATACACACTTCTTAGACAAATACTGTACATACTGTATAATACTGTATATTCAAAGTGGAGAGTAAATGGTTAACGTTCAATTACCTTTAATATACAATAAGGCTAACATTTAAATAGCATCCAAGAGATGTAGTGCACAGCCAAGAGAGTGGGTCAAAATTGCAATAAAAAATCAAACTTTATTCATCCATTAAAAAACAGAGGTGTAGAGACATCCTACATGTTTCTTGCATCCTGCACTTTATCAAGGAGTATCTATATGCCCTCTATAAAAGGGAAGCCTTCTGGAATTTTTTTCTTGATACTCTTATTCCCAGGGGGTTAAATTCAGAATGGAATCTCAAATGTTTCCTTTACTGTAGTATATAATACCCATTATATCTAATAAATATTAATTTCACCATTGGAAATTTACATTGATATCTTTATTAGTATATACTTAACAAAAAATACAAAATTTATAGCATGTATTGTTTATGAAACATGTTGAAGTATTACTGTGGATTTGCTTCCATTTATTCGATTGTGACTACTTCATTGGACATTGATATACTAAATATACATTTATGTGTAAATTCTGTCAATTTTTGCCTGGGATATATATTCCATTAATATATTATTTGATCAGAATTTATGTTATATGTAAATATATTTTTTATCTTTCTATTATTAGCTTTATTTTTTGGTTTAGCATGGTATTCTTAATGTGATTTAAACCATATACATTATATGATATGAGGTTGGATTATGTAGGAAACTAAATTTGTTTTTCTTAATAACAATTGAAGATATGAATGTATGTTATTATTAAATTGACATCTAGACATCTAGTCATAAGTAACGTTACAATATATTGAGTCTCTATTATGGGTAAAACCACTAAATTTCTTTCAATCTACCAATATATCATTCTTATTTGAAATGTTGTGCAGATTTTCAAAGTAATTTTTTAGGAGTTCTCTATTTTCAAGATCTACTCATATTTTAATTCATCATGTCCCTATTTAGGGTAACGAGACATCAGAATCGACATTGTTATTTGTCACGTTATATCCATTAATTCCATTACCATTACTGGAAGAAGTTCTGTTTCTGTTCTCTAAAATTGTATTATTTTATTAAATGAAGGAACACATTGTTTCCATATAGATAATATATTATATTTAAATTATCACTCTGTTGTTATCAATGCTACTATTTAGCATCAAATATGTGCATGACTGTGGGTCTATACATTGTATGTCTATGTAAACCAATATATGATGGCTGTAACAAATTTCCAAAATAGAATGGATTATTTGTTTATAATTTATTCAATTGCTCAGTGGTATGGTTTATAATTAACATACTCTATTTTGACCACTAAGTTAACGGACAGCTTGTTAGTTTGTTATTGTTCTTTTTGAAATCGGCAGCATGAAGATTAACGGACAGCTTGTTAGTTTGTTATTGAGCTTTTTGAAATCGGCAGCATGAAGATTACTAGCACAGTTTACATTTTTTGTATCTGCTTATTGCAGTAGCACAGCTGATCACTGGTTGGGACTAACTAGTTACATAGCATATATCCAGGGTGGGCAACCCTGTCACCATTCGCCACTTGAATTGGCAGGGAAACTGTGGCGAACATGGCCGCCGGGACTCCCTGGGGTGGGGGGGGTGGATTTCTAACGTTCGCTAACAGGCAGCAGGGGGAGATGGTATGCGGCACCAGGCTGAAAGCCTGGTATGAAAGCAGGACTGCAGGGGAGGTGCGCCATCTAGCAGCCTGACCCGGAACTTCCTGTCTGCTTCTACTATAGAGCGCTCCTCTCCCCGTGCTGCTCCTGCTCTGACTCAAGAGATTCTACTACAAGACAAGGTAGGCATGGATGGGAGGACTGGGAGAGATGTGAGGGGTCTGGGAGAGATGTGAGGGGGCTGGGAGAGATTTGAGGGGGGCTGGGAGAAATGTGAGGGGCTGGGAGAAATGTTAGGGGGGCTGGGAGAGATGTGAGGGGGGCTGGGAGAGATGTGAGGTGGCTGGGAGATATGTGAGGGGGGCTGGGAGAAATGTGAGGGGGGCTGGGAGAGATGTGAGGGGGTTAGGGAGAGATGTGAGAGGGCTGGGAGGGCTGGGAGAGATGTGAGGGGGCTGGGAGATATATGTGAGGGGGGCTGGGAGAGATGTGAGGGGGGCTGGGAGAGATGTGAGGGGGGCTGGGAGAGATGTGAGATGTGTCGGGGTTGGGAGTGATGTGTGAGGGGGGCTGGGAGATATGTGAGATGTGAGGGGGGCTGGGAGAGATGTGAGGGGGCTGGGAGTGATGTGAGGGGGCCTCTGGTCTCTTCTCCCCCCCCACATGCAGTCCTGTTCAACTGAATAAAAACATTAAAAAAAACATAAATATAATACATAAACACAAAACATCTCCCCTGTCTGTCTCTAACCCCCCCCCTGGCTCTCTTTCTCTTCCCCCCCTCCTGTCTCCCTTCCCCCCCGCCTGTCTCCCTTCCCCCCCTGTCTCCCTTCCCCCCCTGTCTCCCTTCCCCCCCCTGTCTCTCTTCCCCCTCCCCCCCCTGGTGAGAGATAATCTGTTACTAAAAATTTTGAATCCCACCACTGGGGGGGGGGGGGGTGCTTGATGATGGGGGAGATCAAGGGTGCTTGATGATGGGGGAGATCAAGGGTGCTGGGGGAGATGATGAGGGGGGGTTAAATGAGATGGTGATGATGGGGGTTAAATGAGATGGTGATGAGGGAGGGTTAAATGAGATGGTGATGAGGGGGGTTAAATGAGATGGTGATGATGAGGGGGTGAGGAGATGATGAGGAGGAGGGTAGTGGTGGTGGCGTGAGAGGAGGATGAAGAGGGGGGTGAGAGGATGAGGGTGTTGCAGTCTGAGGGCTGTTCTATAGAGGGCACGCTTACTGCGCCGTGCGCGCACGTGACAGTTATATTTGGCTGAGGTTAGCAGCCTTTCTATAATGGTTTTACGCCGCTACCACCACTGAAATATGTGTGTGTGTGTGTGTGTACTGTATGTACAATGTTAATAAATCATTTATTAAAGCATTTCTTTATTTATTTCAAACATATTTATAACACACACCCACACATACTCACAGTACCTCACTCGCTCACAGCATACACACAAAAAGCATGTGTCACGTGCACGCACGTGAGCACAGGCACGCATGGGCGCACACACTATAGAACGGCCATGAGAATTTATAAACTTGTTCAAACAGTGTGTGTTTAAAATTTTCGCATGCGCAACACAATACCTCAATTTTTACATTGTGTGGCTATTTTCACTTCTAATTCGCCACACCTGTGGCTATGTACATTGAAAAATAGGTTGCCCACCCCTGGCATATATGATACATACAATGAATACACAATAAGGCGAGCGCAAGCCAGAGAAAACAGAAACAGCAAAATGTAAGTCACACAATAGCCTAAAATGCTAAAAATTGAATGGGTGATGGGAGGGGAAATAGGATGGAAGGAAGTAATGCAAAATCACTCACACGGCCATGTGTGAGTGTATACACATCATAACAAAGGTGGCTTTAGCCTATGGCTTGCTTCATTAATCACTGGTCCTGACGAAGATCTCAGGAGAGAAGGAGGGGAGAACAGCAATAGGTGTATGACACTGTCAAGTGACAATAAATGGTGGGGTGGATAAAATAGATATATAAAAACCACTCACATGGCCATATGTGAGTGTAGACACTCAGAGATAATCCCAGCATTAGAGGTGGAGCACAATCTTCTTTAGTAAATCACAGGCAGGGTAAGCCAGGTAAAAAACAGAACTTTAATGAATAAAAGAAGTAAAAAGTCCAATTGTAAATGTCCCAGAACTCACGGCAGCTCTCCTGTATGGCGCGATCGGCGTTGGACCCTGACTTCCGTGTCCGAAAAGTCTGGCGGCGAACGGCGATCCAGGTGAAACTGCGGTGGTATAAAATGTCCAAAAATCCTCCTCAGAACAACATGTTTCACTCGTAAGCTTCGTCAGGTTCTGGAGGAGGGGTCTCTGTGTCTTCCTTATATGATGCATTTGATCACAAATCAATCTGCTGCAGCTGGTATGGCGTGGGGTCCTTGTGCAGTAGCTCCCACTGAAGTAAAGCTGTCCAAATATGTGCCTGTAAAAATCTGCATAACCCAGCTCTTAGGTGACTCAAATATAGTTTACGGGGGTTCACAAAGGGAAGGAGTATCTTCAGTAAAGTTAGGCTAAAATAATCATACAACATGATGATGATAAAGAGTATTAAAACACGGTGCGGGGTCCTTCGCGCCATAGATAAAGCATTAAAATAGCTGCCCTGATAGGTGCCTGTCTCAGTAACCCTAAGGGGAGAATAGTTGTCCAGGTATATGCCTGTTAAAATTTCAATAACTCAGTACCTACATGGTACAAGGTGGTCCAGAGAGAGTTCAAAAAGGCATAAATTGCCTCAGTTGAAATTAGGCAAATAAACTTATAAATCTAAGCAGTCTTTAAACAATAGATACAGCATTAAAATAGCTGCCACAGAGAGGCGCATGCGCGAGGGCAGAGAGAATGGACGCGTGACCCCATTGCTCTGTGCCCCGCTCGTAAACTAATGCAATAAAACAACCTTTACTGTCAGCAAAAAATCGGGAATTTAACTCCTAAGACCCTGCCAAACTACCGGGATGGCTAAGAGACAATCCAAAACCCCAAAATCAAAGGGGCTCCCGCAATACTTCCCCAGCACGAGAAACAGCGTGGCTGAGGCAGAAATGGCGCCGAGTTCGAATCAGGGCTCTGATTCAGAATGGGAAGGAGAGAGGGAGGACAGAGACAATCCGGAATATCAACCAGTGCGGCTCGGCGATTTTAATCGCCTTTACACAGACCTCAAAAATCTCCTTCAGGCGGAAATAAAAGAGATGGGGAGGGAGATCGGAAGTCTGGGGGAGCGCACGGGACGTGTGGAGACCCAGTTAGACATAACCTCCACGGCCGCCAAACGCAATACAAATAAAGTAACGGAGCTACAGACCCAAATCTCTGACCTGAAGGAGAAGCAGGAGGATGCCGAAAACCGCGAGCGGCGGAACAATATAAGGATTCGGGGGGTACCTGAAGATGTAGGGGAGTGTGAGGATTTCGTCCTGAGGTGGCTGGGTGAGCTGCTGCCGGATATCCCCAAAGAGAGACTAGAAATGGACCGTTGCCACAGGGCCCTGAGAACGAGACCTGTGCAGTCTGAGCAGCCGCGCGACATCATAGCGCGGCTGCATTATTATAAGACCAGGGAGGCCATCCTGCACAGGTCCCGGGAAACACCGTCGGTGGAATTTGAGGGGGTAAAACTGCTTATTTTTCAAGATCTGTCCCCTCTGACGTTGCTGAGACGCAGGGCCGTCATCCCAGTCACTAAAGTGTTAAGGGATCACAGTGTGCGATATCGATGGACATTTCTATTTGGGCTGTCCGTCAGTAAGAATGGCAAAGCCCACTACATGAAGGAGATTGGGGAGGGAGAGGCTTTCCTTCACAGGCTGGGGCTTAAGGGGGCACCAGTGGCACCGGAGGCGGTGGAAGAGATCCCGGGCCCCAGCTGGGCAACGGCGGGACGATCCCCCCGATCCCCACGCACCAAAAGTTGAATCCCAATAAAGAGTTTGTCCATGACATCCCACGTTATAAGGGAATCATGTTTCCCGGTTTGCAGTTAAAGTTGCCTGGTAAAATGTTACAGGCTTACATATCCGCTGTTAAAGAAGAACCCGCATCAAGAGCCCCTCCGGTGGGGAAAAATCCACGTTTACCTATCTATAAGAGACTAGGCACTTACCTGAGAGATAATGGACGAAGGCCCAAAGATGGCGACGCACACGAGGTAAGAGCAGCATCCAGTCTGAAACGCAGGAGCATAGGTAGATAAGGGAATTAACCCCTAATGTGGTGCTTCAAATTGGTGTCGGTATTGAGGACTGTTTAATCCTCAGTGTAGCAGTGGTAGGGCAGATTTGCCATGTTTGAGGTGATAGAGGAGAGCAGCGGAGTGGGTACCCCTATATAGAAAATAATAACTTATTTTGGGCACAATAAGGCACAATCTGGATAGCCGTATAAGAAAAGTGATCTCTAACCTGACCGGAGTGCTTCTCCCATCCGGCGGTTCCTTCTGTGGCGGATCACGTGTTCCCGGCGGGTCCTCGAGCAGGGAGTGCAGGGACTCGTGTAGCTGGCTCATGTAGTGCCTGAAGGCTGTCCGTTCCAGAGGAGGGGACCTCACCGCTGCTCTCTTGGAGCGTGCGTCCGTCCCAGAGCAGGTGAGTAAGAGGAGGGGAGAGACAAGGACATTGGAGCACAGCAAAAAGACAGGCTGGCGGCAGTGACTGCGTGCAAAAGCTTTATTCCGGCAACATTGCCATTAAAAACAGGACAGGTTCTCTGACGCGTTTCGTCTAAGAGACTTTTTCAAAGAGTGCTATACTGCAGCCAGGGATGTTCCCTAAATACCCACAGACACCCACGTGATCAATTTGAAATCCCCGCCCCTGGCCGGTAATTTACAGGCCACTGGATAATTATGTAAATTAGAAGGGCGCTGCCCATCAAATCCAATGGAGGGGAGTTTTAACCATATGGTTCCTGAATACATTATGGGAAACTAATACTGTAAGGGTAACAGGTCTATCCTCTGGCTGCCATAGCAAACTGATATGTGGAGAACATAACACAACATGACATTTAATCTTATTTAAAATATATACATATTAATATACATTAATAGGTAATGCATCATCTGGTAATATTAAGCATATTAGAATGACCATTTAGCTTGCAAGAGATTATCCTAGAGAGCTAGATGTACTTAATTCACCTATTGTGCATAAAAATAATAAAAAAACAAAAAACATGTTTAAGACATGTCACAAATCTAAACATTAAAAAATAAAATAAGAACAGCCACACAGAGAGAATATATAAATTGTCACATAATCCTAGTTGAAAGTTCAGGCAGCAAACAATGAGGGATACGTAAGAGACTGACCCTATTGCATTCTATTTAGCATTCTATTTTGTATCGTAGCAACAGACCACCTTTATGCGAACACCTTTATGGGTATGTGGGAAATGGATAAGATCTGGACCAACAACCCATTTGGCGCAAACCTAGTCCTCTGGTGCCGCTATATAGATGACATTCTCTTCATCTGGCAAGGTAGCAGAATTGACTTGGATACATTTTTGTCAATCATTAATGAGAATGTTTTGAATTTGGCATTTATGTCACATCAGTAGCTCGTCAGTGGATTTCTTGGACTTAACTATCTACATTGAGAACAACGTTCTCAAAACTAAGACATTTTTTAAGAAAGTAGACAGTAATCATTTTTTAATGAAGAACAGTTGCCACCACAATAAATGGCTGGATAACATTCCCCCAGGCCAATTTAGGCGCATACGCCGTAATTGCACTGAAGAAATTACCTTTACAGAACAGGCCACCATTTAAAAAAAAAGTTTTTTGGAACGGAATTATGACGAAACTCTTTTAGACAAAGCGATCTTCAATATTGGGCAACTAGATAGAACCGAACTTTTAAAACCTAAAGAAAAAAGACCATTTGGTGAATTCGAGGTACCGTTTATCACTCAGTTCAATAGGGATCATAGAAGGATCACAGGAGTAATTAAAAAGCATTGGCATCTCCTGCACCAAGATCCCATCTTTAAAGGTGTTCTACCGGAAAATCAAAGGATCATTTTTAAAAAAGCAAATAATTTAAAAACTAAGTTAGCCCCAAGCACATTTGAAACTGCACCAAAAAAGAGCAACTGGTTATCACAGAATCCAGGTTTTTATAAATGTTCAAGTTGTAAAGCCTGTAAAAACGGAGATGAAGAGAAAACCATTTTTAAATCAACAGTAACCGGAGAACAATTTAAGACTAACACTTTTATAAATTGTAGAACCACTTACGTTGTTTACGTACTGCAGTGCCCATGTGGCCTGCAGTATGTAGGCCGTACGAGTAGGCCCCTGAGTGCGCATACTAGAACGTATCGACAATATATCTAGGGGTTTACTTACACACAGTGTATCCAAACATTTTTTAATGAAACATAACAGTAACCCTGGTGGCCTGATATACAGAGGCCTTGAACATGTCCCTATTGACTGGCGGGGAGGGGATCATATGAAAGCATTAGCCCGTAAAGAGACTAAATGGATACACAGGATGAAAACCTAAACACCGCAAGGCCTGAATATCGATATAGACTTAGGAGCTTATATTGAATTTTTTTTTTTTTTTTTGGTTTGATGTTTTTTTGTCTCCAAATGTATCATTGATTAACATTGCTCTTTATTTTTATCTTCTCATTCAATCCCTAGTTTCCACCCTGCATCAATCGGCATCATGCTTATAACTTTTTTCCATTTGTTCTATTCGAATAGTTTACGTTACTTTATTATCTATTCTCTATTTATGTTTAATTTGGTTATTCATTGCATTTTATGTAGTTCTAGTCGTTCTTTCCATTTTGTGCCACACAATCATCAACTGTTTATCAGCAGTCTACTAATACCAGTTTGGTTAAGTGATGAGAAGCTTATTAATGACCATCTGATAAGGCTGTTCACTAGCAGTCATCCCTGCTACTATATATCAGACATGGAGGTATTAAGCCATTTATTATTTAATTAAGTATGTTTTTCTTTAAGCATTTGAGTGTTTGATTATCTGTCAATAATTGTATGTTTTTTATGTATTTATCCTAATTTTTACTATTAATTTATTTATTTGCCTAATTTCAACTGAGGCATTTTATGCCTTTTTGAACTTTCTCTGACCAACTTGTACCATATAGGTACTGAGTTATTGAAATTTTAACAGGCATATACCTGGACAACTGTTCTCCCCTTACGGTTACTGAGACAGGCACCCACCAGGGCAGCTATTTTAATGCTTTATCTATGGTGCGAAGGACCCCGCACCGTAGGAACTGTTTTAATACTCTTTATCATCATCATGTTGTATGATTATTTTACTGAAGATACTCCTTCCCTTTGTGAACCCCCCTAAACTATATTTGAGTCACCTAAGAGCTGGGTTATGCAGATTTTTACAGGCACATATTTGGACAGCTTTACTTCAGTGGGAGCTACTGCACAATGACCCCACGCCATACCAGCTGCAGCAGATTGATTTGTGATAAAATCCATCATATAAGGAAGACACAGAGACCCCTCCTCCAGAACCTGACGAAGCTTACGAGCGAAACATGTTGTTCTGAGGAGGATTTTTGGACATTTTATACCACCGCATTTTCACCTGGATCGCCGTTCGCCGCCAGACTTTTCGGTTGCGGAAGTCAGGGTCCAACGCCGATCGCGCCATACAGGAGAGCTGCCGTGAGTTCTGGGACATTTACAATTGGACTTTTTACTTCTTTTATTCATTAAAGTTCTGTTTTTTAACTGGCTTACCCTGCGTGTGATTTACTAAAGAAGATTGTGCTCCACCTCTAAGGCTGGGATTATCTCTTGAGTGTCTACATGCACATATGGCCATGTGAGTGGTTTTTATATATCTATTTTATCCACCCCACCATTTATTGTCACTTGACAGTGTCATACACCTATTGCTGTTCTCCCCTCCTTCTCTCCTGAGATCTCCGTCAGGACCAGTGATCAATGAAGCAAGCCGTAGGCTAAAGCCACCTTTGTTATGATGTGTATACACTCACACATGGCCATGTGAGTGATTTTGTATTACTTCCTTCCATCCTATTTCCCCTCCCATCACACATTCAATTTTTAGCATTTTAGGCTATTGTGTGACTTACATTTTGCTATTTCTGTTTTTGTTTTTTCTGGCTTGCGCTCGCCTTATTGTGTCTTCATACTGTGTGAGGATCGTGGATGATCCGTTACCGGCTGAGCAGCAGCAAAGACCAGCAGCTAGTATTGCATGATTTTATTATTTATGTGCATCATTGCCGCCTATATACATCCACTTTGAACTCCAACTAGATTTTGGGTATCAGTGTGTATAATTGTGAGGAGCGTCCCAGTTTTCTTGTATATCATGATACATATAATGTTATATACCTCACGGAGATGTCTTTGCAATTGAAAAGAATCAATTTACAGGTTCTATGTTTTCTTTCATCAGTTTTAGATGACATCACTTCCATGGGAGGGAGTATATTACTTACCTTTGCAATTACTCCTGCAGACTCCTTGAGAAAGCGCTGTGAAGCATGAAATGCGTGGGAGGAAATTTTTTTGTTCCTGTCTTTATCATGTTTTTTGTTTTTTAATCATGTAATTTAATAAAACTTTATTTTTTCAACACCCGGTGAGTTACTAAGTGCATTTTTGTCTGGACGACGGACCAACCAATCCACAGTATTTACAGTATGCTAATCGTTCAATTGGAGTTTCGGTTCCGTTGGAGAGGAAGATTCGGGTGAGGACAATTTATGATGCTTTATTCCTAAAGAAGATGGTGGACGGACAGAGAGCAGCAAAATAACAGATTCCAGCAGAGGTTCCAGGAGACCAGGAGGTTTCTCTCAGCTCCGATGATGATTGTGGACTGCAGGACGCTGCGTCCGTCGTGATTGAATGCAGTCTGAGGTAGGACTAATATTTGGCACAGGAACATACGAGGTTAATTATTATTTCCTCTGTTAATATAGCCCCACCATTGGTCCGGTATACCCTGCAATTAACTCCACACATCCCTTCTCTTCTGGAGGAAACACCGATTTACATATTGCTTTAAATCTGCCCAGTGAACCATGGAACATTCCCAGACTATGTAATACTACAATGATTTATTATTAACAAGGCTAAGGATTCTTATGTCCATTTAATTATACTTCGAGCTAGTAGTGATTTACTTTTGATTTTTTTGTACAACACTTTACCTGTACTGTCCTAAATAAGGGACAGTAATTGCAGTACAGTATTAACCCTGTTCTGTCACTTTTCATACTATTGCAATATACTGTACTTTATTACAGTAAGACACTTACTTTACATGTCTATATTTCCATCCCAATTGTCATCTCATCACCCTGATGCTGGTCTCAGATGCTGTGATATTGTGACCGTTCTCTAGAACAGTCTTGACTGTTGCTGCACAGCGCTCAGCATTAGCCTAGCTGATTTTGTCCACAAGATGCTTTGCCATCCTATAGTTTTAAGGAAAAGAGAACAATTTGTTAGGCCCAAAAATAAGTCAAAACAAATACGACATACAGTACTGTATACAGTATTCTAAAATAATTGCAAAGAAAACAAGTAAACCAAAAAATGCATGTTGATATGCAAGAAGCTTATACACGTAATACAGTAATTACAGAATGAAAACAAAAATACTTACTCTGATTTGACTGGGGGGACTCCGCTTTACACTATTTCTCTGACCATGGGCATGATAGCTGACAGTGCTATTGGCTAAATCGAGGCCCAAAATAAGTAACCAGTGTTTGATCTGTAAAATTCCGTGTCCTCTCTTGTACATATCCTGCACTCTCAGACAGATAGGGTAAAGAATCTCCCAATCTAGAGCTCTATAAGAGTGAAAGTCACGGCATAGAAAGCATATAAATAATGCAATTGAGGTATAACTTTTTCAAATCCACAATATCCATTCATGGATAGATCCTATTGAAAGCTCCTAATACAGGCACAAACCAACAATATAAATGGGGTATGACAGGACTGCCCGTGGGGATCAGCCTGACCCCCAACTTGTAGGAATAACAATCTCCTTGAGCTGGATCCCAAATAAAGCAACACCTTGGTACACACTTGATTGAAGCCATCTGGATATGCGTGCACCAGCTCAAATGAATGATGCAGGGAAACGGATCCCCAGATGGGGACAGGATGCCATGCACTGCTGAGTGGAAACGCTGAGTGAAAAGACTGATGCTGCTGGGTCACTAAAAAATGTTTACTTTAATGTATCAGGACATCACTAAAATAGAAAACACCTCGCGGAGGCGCACCCTGATGCGTTTCGTACCTCTGGGGTACTTTGTGAAAGAGTAATGCCCTCCATACTGACGCCAGTATAAATGGCCGCCGTGGATTGAAAGCCCTCCCCCATACGTCACACAGCTGTGTTCTCACGATGTTAGGTAGCGAGGCACTAGCAGTGCCATACACATATACACTTCTGTTGGAGGAGATGACAACCCCGGTAAGGCCATGACAGGAGGAAAGGGTCCTCCCAGACCATCTAACCCTGCTCGCTGCCAGTAGAAAACCCGCTCCAGCACCCAGGATTGTACTTTTCCCAGTCAGACATCATGCTGATAGACCTGCCCCAGTGTGTGCGGGAGAAATACAAGATCAGATGTGTTGATCTACCTCAGAAATATGCCCAGTTCATCTTTAAACACCACATCAGTTTTGAGATGTACTGCGAGTGTACCCAAAATGTAAATTATGAAGGCAATAAATACAAGATGGGTCTTCCTGCAAATTTAAGGAGAACAATTATGGAAAAGTGAAGCGCTATTTTAATGTTACCAGTCTTCTTGTTAGAACTGTGAGAGACGGCATCAATGGCCATTTGAGGCATACAAGGGCTCTTCCCTGGAGGTTCATCGACTTGTTTGATGACTACTAGTGATAAATGTATTAAAAATATAGATGCACCACCAATGTTTTTAATCTAAAAAAAGACAGGTGATTTGTTTAAAATTATTTAATTGTTTAATGCTTATTTCCTATTTTGCATGCCTGGAGCTGGGCAAGGACAATGTTCCAAAAATACCCCCCCCCCCAACTCCCCCAGTGCAGGAAATGCTCCCAGCAATAATGCCAGGTAAGATAGTGCTCCAATTCATGCATGCCAAGTCCCGTCCCCTCAAGCCCCCAAAAACCTTATGTAAACATCCAGTCCTAATGTAAAGTGCTATACCCCAAGCCATGCATGCTTTGTCTCCTCCAACCCCCTAAAAAGCACAAGATACAGCTCTGTATAATAATGCACTGTACTGGCGTCATGGTATAATATTTTTGTTCTATTTCAGTTTTGCATGTGCATGTCTGGAGCTGGGCAAAGACAACATGCAAGAAATCACTCCCCTCCCAGCAATGGTGCAGGAAACACTCCCAGCAATACTGCCAGGTAATAACACAGTGCTCCAGGCCATGGATGCTAAGTCCCTTCCCCCCAAAAACCTAATGCTTATTGTTGGCATGCATTATTTTGTTGGATACAATTTGATTAGAGCTCCTTTTAGCCAAAGATACACAGAAATAATTTCCCCAATAGAATGTAACATTGTTGTGGCAATACTAACTTGAAAGTCTGACACTGTAGCAGCACTAATACACACTGGTTGAATAAGGCCTGTATGAGTAGCCAATTACAATTACTCAGTGACTCTTGGCGTAGATCATGCTGAAAACTTGATTGAAGATGTACTGTATGCATATTTTGACCATAATGTACGGTGCGATTGATAATATAGAACGTCTCTTTTTTACAGACCCAGATGTCCAAGAATCACCAGCCATTGCAAAGAAGAAAAAGACAAGATTGTAAATTTTGAAGAGGCGACTTTTTTTGTATTATTTTTTTCCTTTATTATCCTGTACAAATAACATTTTTCATTCTTTAAATATACTTTTTGGTGTGTTCATGTTTTTACTGTCTACACACTTACAGTAGTACTATACCTAAAGTTCTAAAGGCATTTAAATATATAAAAACTGTCATTGATATACTGTACAGAATACAGTATGTGCAAAATACTATATAAATCTAGAAAATAAGTGGTTTTTACTATTTAGAAACACTAACAGCAGTACTGTACTACTGTCTAGCAGATACAGTGTTCAGCGACTCCGTGAGGAAATGTACTGTATCTTATTGAACAATAATTTTATTAGGAACATAATGACACGCACACACAGAAATGTGATGACACGTAAATGCGTTTCAACAAGATTCCAATTCACGCATGCGCAGAACGCACAATTCACATTCGGAAGGAGAGGCGACGTATTTTTGTATTATTCATTTTAACTTTATTATCCTGTACAAATAAATCATTTAATTTAAAAAAAATACTTTTTGTTGTGTGTTCATATTTTTAATCTTCTACAGTTTGAGGATTTGTGTATTGTATTGTATGTCTTTATTTGTATTGTATGTCTTTATTTATATAGCGCCATTAATGTACATAGCGCTTCAGTCGAGCAACAGAGGAAAGGGCGTATCTTTGTTATATTGCAGAGGAAAAAGCGACAAGTTTTAGAAATGTTTTGAATGTGAGGGGCGAATGTGAGAGAGGAGTTGAGTGTGACCCCCTAGGCAGCGTGCTTGGGCTACTGGGTGAATGATCGTAGTTCCAACAGTAATGTGGAAAGAGGTAGTAGGGCCAGGTTTGGGAGGAAGTATGAGGAGCTCTGTTTTAGCCATGTTGAGTTTAAGGCGGTAGAGGGCCATCCGGGATGATATAGCAGAGAGACATTCAGAAACTTTGGTTTGTACAGCAGGTGTAAGGTGGGGTGTTGAAAAATATATGTGTGTGTCGTTAGCATAGAGGTGATAATTAAACCCAAAAGATGTTATTAGGTCACCTAGAGAGAGTGTGTGCAGAGAAAAGAGAAGAGGTCCCAGGACAGAGCCCTGGGGTACCCCCACAGAGAGATCAATAGAGGAGGAGGTGTTAGCAAAAGAGACACTGAAAGTACGATGGGAGAGGTAGGATGAGATCCAGGATAGAGCTTTGTTCCGAATACCAAGAGTATGGAGAATATGAAGGAGAAGAGGGTGGTCCATGGTGTCAAATGCTGCAGAGAGGTCGAGTAATATGAGCAGAGTGTAATGACCTCTGTCTTTGGCAGCATGGAGGTCATCAGTTATTTTAGTGAGGGCTGTTTCTGTGGAGTGAGCAGTACAGAAGCCAGATTGTAGAGGGTCTCGGAGAGAATAGGTATTGAGAAAATGGAGCAAGCGAGAGAATACAAGACGTTCAAGGAGTTTAGAGGCAAAAGGCAGGAGGGAGACAGGTCGATAGCTAGAAAGACAGGAAGGGTTTCGGTAACGGCAGAGAGAGGAGGGGTTTCGGTAATGGCAGAGAGAGGAGAGCAGGAGCCCCACGCCTCCACCCCTGCCATCAGTGCGCGGAGTGTGGGAGAAGGAAAGGCCACCATAGGAGAGGGCAGCTTCCAGAGCAGTGTCAGGTGAGTGAGCCAGGTCTCAGTTATAGCAAATAGGAGCAGAGAGTGAGAGAGAAAAAAGTCATGTACAGAGAGGAACTTGTTTGAAAGGGAGCGAGCATTCCAAAGGGCACAGGAGAATGGGAGAGAGGAGGGAGGGTGGCAGGGGATGGTTATGAGGTTGGAGGGGTTGACACCAGAAGGAGTAGAGGTTACAATTGGCAGGCAAGGGCGAGCGCATGTAGGAATAAGGCAGGGACCAGGATTGGGAGAGATATCCCCAGAAGCAAGGATGAGAAGCATGGATAGAAGAGAATGTGTGAGGATGATTTGTTTTAGTGCAGGGGATATAGCTGTGTGGTGTCAGAGGATGCAGGTAAGAAAGGAGTTCATGTGAACTCAGAAGTGGTGAAGGAAGGAGAGATGAAGATATATGAATAGAGTTAGAGACATACTGAAGCTGGTAAAAAGAAGTGCATAATTTAAGAAGAAGTGGAGTCACAGCAAATATAAATGGTAAAGGCAGCATCACAGCAGTAAAGATGCAGTCTGGGATAGATGATATCCTCCGTTCCAGCGTAGTTCAAATGCAGGAATCAGGGCCAGATGGAGTGTCCACTTCTTCCTCACTTCTTTTGAACTTCCTTTTAAACTTGAGTTAAACAGTAGTCCTGCCACTTATAATGGGCCACTTTGAATATGGGCTGCAGGCAGCATAAGGCTGTTCTATCTGGGGTTATATAGGCCTAAAAAGTCACCTGACAGTGTGGTTCTGTCTGCTTAATTAGCACATCTGAGGCACATTCAAACAGATGGTTTTCTACACAGGGTGTTCCCTGACTAGCTGGCAACACTTAATTTGATTAGGGGTAGACAGAAAATAGCATTCAAATATGGTTTTTAGCTAGCATTGGATCACTTGCATATATATAATACACACAGCAAAGGCTTCAATGAGGTTTTAGAGATGGTCTTTACGTAGCATTGGATCACTATATAATACACACAGCAAAGGCTAAGGAGCCTCAGAAAGGACTTCTTTCCCATGTACAGTATACAGTATGAACTCGTAACGTTAATCTTCAAATTACAATTACATACACTTGAAGTATTGTACAGCAATAAAAGACAGGTTGAATTGCTATCGCCCACTTGAGTTTCTCGACGGTATTGCAGACAATGCCAAAATGCAATTTGTTTGCACTCTTAGCGCGAGAAAATTTCAAGAAATCACACACCATGACCAGGTATGCAAAGGTATACAACCCGCGAAATGTTCGGATAACGGCACCTGCATCTGTATACTAATCCTGGTTATTGGCTTATTTTCTTCTGTTGATTTGGTCAGAATCCCACAAAAATCACCACATCCAAATGTAGCAAGACTTACTGTTCAAGTGACCATGAAAAACTAACCTGATATTTGTGGATAGTGCAGCAGTGAATGAGCCACTGCCACAAAAATGGAGTTTGGCGTCAGCTGTAGTAGTCTGCAGTAATGATTGACGGTGCTAGTGTGTCTGAATAAAATGTAACCCATTCCCGTTTTTTCATATATGATATTACATTAATTTAAATAGTTACATAGTAAATGAGGTTGAAAAAGACGTACTGTACGTCCATCAAGTTCAACCTATGCTAAATTTGGACAACAGATACTTTATCCTATATCTATACTTACTTATTGATCCAGAGGAAGGCAAACAAAAACCCCCATTAAGGGGAATATTACATTCCTTCCTGACTCCAAGAATTGGCAATCAGATTAATCCCTGGATCAACATCCTTCCCATGTTTACTTATTTGGTATATCCCTGTATACCTTTCCTTTCTAAAAAGATGTCCAACCTTTTTTTGAACAAATCTTTGTATCTGCCATCACAGTCTCCATGGGTAATGAATTCCACATTTTAACTGCCCTTACTGTAGAGAACCCTTTCCTTTGTTGCTGGTGAAATCTCCTTTCCTCCAACCTTAAGGGATGGTGTAAGAGGACATCTGCTGTGGTATGCAATGGAGACTGTTTTAAGGTGAAATTAAATAAGGCTTTTATTGCGCCCGTTTCTTTAACACAAGAAAATCATCCAAACGTATGAAAATAAGGGGTCAAACAAAGCTTCTGTTCCACTTGTGCACCCTCCTATGCAAACTTGTTCCTGAGGTGGTGGGAGCATGAGGAAGTCTTCTCAGAGGCTAATTGTGAATTTACCTCGCATGTACTGTTGTGGTTGAGATACATCGATGACATTTTTTATACTGTGGCAGGGCACAGCTTCTCTGCTTAAACAGTTCATTGATGTTCTCAACCACAACAGTATTAATATCAAGCTCACTTTTCAATTTAGCCAAACCAATGTTAAGTATTTAGACCTGAGTATCACGGTTGGTTGTGATGGACGTCTCCTGACGGATATTTATCGGAAAGAGACGTCGACTAATACTATCCTACATGCAAACGGCTTCCATCCTCTGCATCAGATTAGGGGGATACCCAATGGTGAATTTATTCGGCTTCGCCGGAACTGTTCATCATTGGGTATCTTCAAAGCACAGATATCTGATATGAGTAATAGGTTTAGGGCCAGTGGCTATAGTGAGGCTGCAATTAAACGTGGGCATAAAATAGCCAGCAATTAGAAAGAACATCACTTCTAGTACCGAAATCTAAATTAACCACCGAAAAGAAAATCCGCTTCATTGGTACTTATAACTGTAAATGGAACAGTCTTAGGAAAATTCTCCAGCAATATTGGGGTATTCTGCTTGAAGATCAAGATTTGCGGACTGTACTAGGGGACAAGGTCAGTCTTACCAGTAGGAGAGCCCCCAATCTTAGAGACATGCTGGTAAAGAGTCATTATACCATCTCCCCTGCTGCTACCTTCCTCAGCCAAACTAGCTTAAAGGCTATTACAAATGTGGCCACTGCTCGGCCTGTAGGTACATGAAGCAAACGTGTGTGTATTTAACAACTCTACCGGCACATGTGAATTTAAAATTCTTCAGTTTCTCAACTGTAAATCTAAAAACATCATTCACTATTTAAGCTGCCCTTGTGGGCTCATCTACATTGGTATGAACACTTGGGAATTTCGGGTCAGGGTCTTAGAACACACCCGCAATATTAAAAAGGCGATTAAAGATCTGGCAGCATTTAAAAAGATCGCTAGTTTCGCTAGACATTTCCGGGATGTGCATGGCTCTGATCCGTCTTTGTTGGAGGCATTTGCCATCGATAAGAGCAGTTTGGGCATTAGAGGTGGCAATATGGAAGTGTCACTTCTGAGGAAGGAATGCAGGTGGATAGTTCAGCTGGTATCTATGATTATCTTAGCTATGCTATGTTTCTCTGAATCTTTTTCATTTTTTAGCCCTCATGATTTTTGTCTTTGCTTTTATGCTGGTTATATTTTTAGATATTTAGCTGTTTTTTCTTATTTCTTTTTATTCTGTCACTATATTTTCATATCTGATGTGTTAATATATCTCTCTTTTCTGTTCTGTCATTGATATGCTTTTTATGTTCTATTTTAACCCTCTGTTTCTCTTTGAGATCTTTCCTGCTGTGATCATGTTTATTTAGGCAGGAATATTTATGTTTGTCTCTTTAAGTTTCAGAGCCCTTTTAAAAACTTCTCCCGTGCCCTAGCAACAGATGATGTCACAGCACTCATCGTTTTTTTCGATTGGCTGATATGCGAGGGTGAGTTTATGGTGCTAAATTGGAGTGCTTTAAATAGTGCTCAATGACTCCACACAGTTAAACTCCCGGAAGAAGCCTTACGGTGAAACGGCCGTTGGAGTATCTATACCACTCACCTACCTGTGTCCCACCGCTGCACCGTGCTGACCATCTCCTTGTTTGGACCTTTACTGCTGATGCTGTTTTGTCCGGTCTCTGTGACTGCTGTATGATTGCTGCCTGATGCTAACAGTGAGCGGGATGCCGGGGGCTTGCATTGCCTCTTACTTACCTCTGTCTTGGACTCCCCTTCTCCTCTGGATGTCTTATGCAGCGTCATAGCAAGTATCGGGACATTTCCTTGCTCCACGGTAGCCTATGTGACACTATAATTTTTGTCTGCCACAGCTTATATCAGTTACACCGAGCTGTGGCATTAGGGAGTTATTTTCTCATGTTTTTCTCCCTTGTTTTCTCTGCTAACTCATTGTTTACATTTTAGTCTTTGAGGGGACCCCACCTCTGCATATTTTAGACATTTATTTTCTGTCTTTCTCTGGCTCTTTATTATAACTGCCAGGGTTTAGCCACCACCTTCTGTCTATCTGGCTACACAGCATCTAGGGTATTCATTCATTATATTTTCATTGTTGCTCTTTTTTCTGTGTTTACTTGGGTTTGTGTAGATATTGTTTTTTTTCAGTCATTGATACTATCATGTGTTGCTGATCGGCCGATCTCCATTGCATTTTCAGGGGAAATTATTTTCCCCTGGATTTGCATTATCATACCTATGTATTTTGCATGTTGCATATTTTGGGTCACTACATTTTATTGTGTATTCTTTGGTTCAGCAGTGTTCATTTAGTATATGTTTAGGTATATTTTAATATTATTTTTGTGTTTTGTATTGCTAATAAAATCCATTTAGTACTTTCACATATTTTTTGTGTGCTTTCAACAAACCCTCTTTTTTTCTTTTTGTGTTCGTATATCATATTGTGTTGTTAACACCGCCAGAGGGTAAATTTAACCCCTACATTTGGCCTAGTGATTTATTTTGATTTATGGGGAATGGTTTTGATTGCGGCACCAACTCTGTGTGTTATATATAAATATATATATATACAGCTAAACCCCGTTATAACGCGGTCCTCGGGGTCCACCCCGAGACCACCGCGTTAGTAACGGGGTCGCGCTAATATTTTTTTTAAATGGCCGCCGCGCCTGATCGGGAGGGAGGGAGTTAATAAAATAAATAAATTAAAAAAAAGTTTTAAAAAAATGGCGGCGATTCATCCCTCCTCCCTCTCCCTCTCAGCCCCCTCCCTCCCTCTCAACTCCCCCCCCACCCCCTCCCCCCCACCCCCGAGGTATGCCCCCGCAGGGCAGTGCCCCTCTCTGGGTGCAGGAGGGTGGGTTACATGTCAGCCGCACGTTGTACTCACGGTCACAAGTACAACGCTGCAGAGACGGAGCCCCCAGGAGGAAAGCTGGGACCGGAGCCAGATGCTGCTAGAAGCAAAGCATTCTGGGAGTGGACGGGGCTGCCTCTGTCCAGCCTCATCTGCCCCTCACAGGGAGGGGGGATCCCCCATAGAGACCTGCCCCCCTCACTCCCAGCCAGGACACAGGGGTGACCCCAAAACAGAGACCTGCCCCCCTCCCTCTCCCTCCCAGCCCCCCTCCCTCTCAGCCCCCCTCCCTCTTCCTCCCAGCCTCCTGGTTTTGCGGTGCGTGGCAACGTGTGTCTGTGTCCTCCCAGCCAGATCTGCTGCTGCTGCTGCTGCTGCTGCTGCTGCTGCAAGAGGGAGGGGGGGTTGGGCTGCTGACATGTGAGTTCTGCTGACATGTGAGGGGGGGGGGTGGGCTGCTGACATGTGAGGGGGGGGTGTGGGCTGCTGACATGTGAGGGGGGGGGGTGGGCTGCTGACATGTGAGGGGGGGGGTGGGCTGCTGACATGTGAGGGGGGGGGGGGTGAGCTGCTGACATGTGAGGGGGGGGTGGGCTGCTGACATGTGAGTGTATTGTGAGGGCTGTGTGCAGTGAATGTGTGCAGTGTGTGTGTGCAGTGTGTGTCAGTGTGAGCAGTGTGTGTGCAGTGTGTGCAGTGTGAGCAATGAGCAGTGTGTGTCAGTGTGAGCAGTGTGTGTCAGTGTGTGCAGTGTGAGCAATGAGCAGTGTGTGCAGTGTGAGCAATGAGCAGTGTGTGTGCAGTGTGCAGTGTGAGCAATGTGCAGTGTGTGTCAGTGTGAGCAGTGTGTGCAGTGTCCAGTGTGTGCAGTGTGAGCAATGAGCAGTGTGTCAGTGTGTGCAGTGTGAGCAATGAGCAGTGTGTGTGCAGTGTGAGCAATGAGCAGTGTGTCAGTGTGTGCAGTGTGAGCAATGAGCAGTGTGTCAGTGTGTGCAGTGTGAGCAATGAGCAGTGTGTGTGCAGTGTGCAGTGTGTGTCAGTGTGAGCAGTGTGTGCAGTGTGAGCAATGAGCAGTGTGTGTGCAGTGTGCAGTGTGCAGTGTGTGTGCAGTGTGTGTGCAGTGTGTCAGTGTGTGCAATGAGCAGTGTGTGTGCAGTGTGCAGTGTGTGCAGTGTGCAGTGTGTGTGCAGTGTGAGCAATGAGCAGTGTGTGTGCAGTGAGTGTGTGCAGTGTTTTTTTTTTTAAAAACGGGAGCCACGGGAAAACCGCGTTATAACCAAATCGCGGTATAGCGAGGAGCGTTATAACGGGGTTTAGCTGTATATATATATATATATATATATATATATATATATATGACAAACAGAAAAGAACAATAAATGATAAAATGATAAAATTACCAGAAATATACCAACATATGATCAATATAAAAGTGCCTAATATAATGATATTAGAAAAATAGTGTTAAATAAAATCAAACTGTGATTGAAGAAGGAAAGGAATAAACAACAGTCCTTTCAAAATGTCCAATAAATGGTGCAATGGTGATGTTGATATGGGGGTCTCCGGCTGCTCTCAAAAGGGATGAACCACATCTGTTGGAATCTATAGAAAAGAGAGAGGAGAGAGCGCACGCCCCATAGTATAAAACCGTATATTTAATGATGGGAAAGGGGGGAGGGGGAAGAAAATAACTCACAAGGGTACAGTATAAAAAAGCGTTTTGTGAAATATCACCACCATCCGGTATCTGCAAAAGGATCCAAAGTCCATCAGTCTCATAGAGATGAAGGGGCAGTGATCCGTCAGGATTTCCAGGGTGCTTCCGATATTCACAGCAAATGTCTCAGGATTCCAAAGAATGTCTCCTGTGCTGGATGGCCGCTTTACTGTTGCACGCTCGAACCGGCCTGCTTCTGCGCATGCGTGATGACGTAATGTCCGTGCGTAGTGTGTAATGACGCTCCCTGACGCGTTTCGTCACACACGGGCAACTTTTTCAAAGGGTGATGAAGATGGTATGCTGGGATATGTATATATACCCTTAGGGTATCCTAGAAACCCCTTAAATCCAGCTGATTATAGTTAAGAGATAGGTACACACTCAATAAACTAATATATACCGCACTGATGAAGAAATATATATAGAACTATGAAGAGAAACAAAAACGCTAATAACAAACCATTATATGGTCAGATGACTAAGTTGAAAACTATAAATAAACTCATATATATACATACACAATCAAGTGAATTAAAACATATTAAAACATATTAGAATTGGGTAAATAATATCTAATTAGGTGAATAATGTCTAATATATATATATATATATATATATATATATATATATATACAGTGTTCGACAATTGTATACATTTACTCGCCCGGGGCGGGTGGATTTAACCCCTGGGCGAGTAAATATTGGCACAAGCAGCACACGTGTATTTTTTAAATTTCCCGCCGCTCGCGCTGCTGTTTTTCCCGCGCTCGCGCTGGAGAAAAAAAAAAAAAGCCGGCTCTCTGATCACTGCCTTCGCTCCTCCCCCGCCTCTCAGCAACTTTCCCTCCTCAGCTCTTCCACTCCTCCCCCTTCCGCCAGCCAGCTCCTTCCACGCCAGTCTGCCTCAGACCCCTGCAGGGCCATCTGTCACCCCCCCCTCCCATCGGGCCATCCGCCCCCCCCCCCTCCCTCCCATCGGGCCATCCGCCCCCCCTCACATCGGGCCATCCACCCCCCCCCTCACCCCAATCTCTCCCGGCCTCCGTGCCCACCCCACGCGTGCCTCTCCCTGCTCTAAGCAGGGGAAATCCCCTCACCGGAGCCTCTCCCTGCTCTAAGCAGGGGAAATCCCCTCACCGGGGCCTCTGCCTGCTCTAAGCAGGGGAAATCCCCTCACCGGGGCCTCTCCCTGCTCGGTCTAAGCAGGATACTGCGGTGTCGGCGTCCCCCTCTGGAGGGGGCACGGCCCCTTGCAGAGGCCCTCCTGCCGTGCGGAGGCCCCCGCTGCCATATGCGACCCCCCTGCCTTGCAGAGGCCCTCCTGCCATGCGGAGGCCCCCGCTGCCATGTGCGACCCCCTGCCTTGCGGGTGAGTGTTTGTGTGTGTGAGTGACAGACTGTGTGTGTGTGTGAGTTTGTCTGAGTGAGAGTGGGTGTCTGTGTCTGTGAGTGTGTCACCCTCTCTCCCTCTCCCTGTGTCACCCTCTCCCTGTGTCACCCTCACCCTGTGTCACCCTCACCCTGTGTCACCCTCTCCCTCTGTTACCCTCTCCCTGTGTCTCCCTCTCCCTGTGTCACCCTCTCTATCCCTCCCTCTCCCTGTGTCACCCTCTCCCTCTCCCTGTGTCACCCTCTCCATGTGTCACCCTCTCCATGTGTCACCCTCTCCCTGTGTCACCCTCTCCGTGTCACCCTCTCCGTGTCACCCTCCCTCTCCGTATCACCCTCTCCCTCCCTCCCTGTCACCCTCTCCCCCTGTGTCACCCTCCCTCTCCCTGTGTCACCCTCCCTCTCCCTGTGTCACCCTCTCCCTCTCCCTGTGTCACCCTCTCCCTCTCCCTGTGTCACCCTCTCCCTCTCCCTGTGTCACCCTCTCCCTG